>NC_081553.1:202618216-202755716 GCF_963082655.1 Stomoxys calcitrans
GTGGTTGAAATCAGTTCATAACTTGATATGGCCGCCATAAAAACCGATTTTCCGATTAGACTTCATGAGCCTCTAGAGGGCGTGATTCCCGTCCGATTTGGCTGAAATTTTGCATGACGCGTTTCGATATGACTTTCAATACATGTACTAAGTATGGTTGAAATCGGTCCATAACCTGATATAGCTGCCATATAAGCCGATCTTGGGTCTTGACTTCTTGAGCTTCTAAGGGGGCGCAATTCTTATTCGATTTGGCTGAAATTTTGCATGAGGTGTTTCATTCTGACTTTCAACAACTGTGTAAAGTATGGTCTAATTCAGTTCATATCCTGATATAGCAGCCATATAAACCTATCTCCCGATTACACTTCTTTGGCTTCTAGAGGGCGCCATTCTCATCCAATATGGTTGAAATTTTGCAAATATCGTTTTGGTATGACTTTCAACAACTGTTCGAAGTATAGTCTAAATCGGTATAGAAACTGATATAGCTGCCATATAAACCGATCTCCCAGTTTGACTTTTTGAGCCTCTGTAGGGCGCAATTATTACTCGATTTGCCTGAAATTTTGGAGGTGGTATTATTTTTCAATGAATGGTGTTTCATAACCTACACCACTACTGTGGTACAGGATATTATAACTTTGTGAATTAGTTTGAAACACCCAGAAGGAAAAGAGGTAGACCCATTGATAATCAATTTCATCAATTTCTGATTCGATTAAACAAGAGTTGTCCAAAAAGTAATTGCGGATTTTTTAAAAGAAAGTAAATGCATTTTTAATAAAACTTACAATGAACTTTAATCAAATATACTTTTTTACACTTTTTTTCTAAAGCAAGCTAAAAGTAACATAACTGACAGAAAAAAGAATGCAATTACAGAGTCAGAAGCTGTGAAAAAATTTGTCAACGCCGACTATATGAAAAATCCGCAATTACTTTTTGGGCAACCCAATACATCTGTCTGTCCGTAATTCCTTGTTAATTTGAGCACAAACTGTAGGTCACAATTTCCATCCGATCTTCCTAAAATTTGCTACAGGCATGTTCTTCAGCCTAGAGACGAGGCCTATTGAAATTGAAAAAAATCGGATCAGATTTAGATAAAGCTCCCATATATATGTTCGTCCGATTTGATGTAATAATGCAATAAAATGGTCATTTGTTAACCGATTCTCTCGAAATTTGACAGGATCGATTTCCTCTTGACTTTAGACATTACTGGTGAATTTCATAAGAATCAGTTCAGATTTGGATATAGCTCTCAGACATTTATATCGCCCGATTTTCACTCCTGGAGCCACTGCAAGCGCATTTACTCACCAATCTTCCCAACATTTTTACAGCGCTTTCTTCGACGACTTTCACAATGTCCATAAAGTTTGGTCAAAATCGGTTCTGATTTAGATGCAGCTCCCATATATATGTTCGTCGGATTTTGGGTAATTTGCAATAATGTTGTCATATGTCAACCGAAAATTTGATACGAAAATTTGATATCTGAAAACATCCGCCGAGGTCCATCAAAATTGGTTCGAAACTAGTTATAGCTACCACTTTGTACCTATAGGGTAGGTATTATAAAGTCGCCATCGCCTGACTTTAGCCTTTCCTTACTGGTTCTATTTAAAATAATAATTCAAAGAACTTGACAAATGCGATCCATACTGGTGGGTATATAAGATTCGGCCTGGCCGAATTTAGCATGCTTTTACTTCTGTTTTGTTCATATTTACCAACATTGTTGACCACATAACAAAATGCAATTTTCGCTCTGACTGCCGTTATTGGATATTAAATTTGAAATATGAAATATGAATTAAAATGAAATATTAAAAATTATGTCACTTCAATATCGATCAAATGTGGAAATTATACTGATGTTTCCAAAATGTAATAAATATTTAATTTATGATTCGTTTGCAGCAGAAATCTGTTGACAATGTTGTATTACAAGTGCACTGCATTGCCATGGCCCCTTCCATATTTTGTGGGGTTTTGTGCAATTAAATGTTGTTATTTTCACACTACAGTTATAAACGTTTATGAAAGAGTTTAAACAAAATATGGTGGCAAAAAAAGCTGTCAACGTCTCCTTAATGTGTATTTAAAAAAATTTTGCAAAAAACATACGTCAATATTCTCGTTTCAATTAAACATAAAAAACCAAATGGGTTAAATAATATATTTTTATATACCCACCACCAAAGGATGGGGGTATATTAATCATGTCATTCCGTTTGTAACACCTCGAAATATTCGTCTCGAACCCCATAAGGTATATATATTTTTTGATCCTCTCGTTGTTCTGAACCGATCTAGCCATGTCCGATCGTCTGTCGAAATCATGATAAAGATCGAACGCGTAAAGCTAACCGCTTCCACAGATACTAAATATCGATGTAGATCATTGGGGACTGCAAATGGGCCATATCGGTTATGATTTAGATATAACTTTCATATAACACTTCTTGGTTCAACTCTCGGTTGCGATGAAGGTAAAGTTTTAATTTCATTTATAATTTGAATTATTCATATAAAATTTGCATTCTTCAAAGAAACTGAGCATTGAGAACGCGGTGGTAGGCACGGCGCGAACATGTCTGAGTCTAAGTAGTTATTTTTAAACAACCGTCAACTAAGATAATAAGTCATCATTTTTTGACAGCTTGCATGCTTAGGCATAAGTACTTATTTTTGAATTATTGGTATGCTTGTGCGGAAGGACTTTCCTCGTAGGACATCGCCAGGTAAAAGTAATGAGAAACGATGCCCAAAAATATGTAGTTATTAGTTTTTGAATGAGCTTACCTCTCTGGTTATTTGGTAATGAGAGTTTTTGCTGGGTAATGTTCTGTTATGACTTTTAATAACTGTGTTAAATTCTATTGAAATCGGTCTATAACCTGATATAGCTCCTATGTAAACCGGTCTCCCGATTTGACTTTTTGAGCCCCTGAAAGCCGCCAGTTTTGCCCTATTTGGTTGAAATTTGGCATGTAGTGTTTCGTTATGACTTCCAAAAACTGTGTTAAGTATAGTCTAAATCGGTCAATAACCTGATATAGCTCCCATATATACCAATCGCCCAATTGGACTTCCTGAGCCTTTACAAACCGCAATTTTTAGTCGGATTTGGCTAAAATTTTGCGTGAAGAGTTTTGTTATGACTTCCAACCACTCTGCTAAGTACGGTTCAAATCGGTCTATAACCTGATATAGCTGCCATATAAACCGATCTCCCGATTTGACTTCTTGAGCCCCTGGAAGCCGCATTTTTTGTCAGATTTGGCTGAAATTTTGCATGTTGTGTTCTGTTACGACTTCCAACAAATGTGCGAATCGGTCTATAACCTGATATAGCTCCCATATAAACCGATCTTTCGATTTGGCTTCTTAAGCCCATGGAAGCCTCAATTTTCATTCGATTTGGATGAAATTTTGCACATAATGTTCTGTTATGACTCCCAACAACCATGCCTAGTACGGTCCGAATTTGTCAAGAACCTGATATAATTCCCATATAAATCGATTGCCCAATTTGACTTCTTGAGCCCTATAAGCCTCAATTTGATCCTATTTGGCTGCCATCTAGACATATAGCTTCCATCTAGACAGATCTCTCGTTTTAAGGTCTTAGGCCATAAAAGGCGCACTTATTGTCTGATTTCGCTGAAATTTGTGACAGTGATTTGTGTTAGGCCCTTCAATGTTCTTCTTCAACTTGGCCTATATCGGTTGAGATTGGGATATAGCTGCCATATAGACCGATTTCTCCATTTAAATCTTGGTCCCATAAAAGGCACATTTATTATCCGATTTTGCTGAAATTTGACAGAGTAGCTTATGTTAGGCTTTTCGACATCCGTGTCCTATATGATTCAGATCGGTTTATATTTGGATATAGCTGCCAAAACGACCAATATTTGTTCAATAAAACAGAACAGTGACTTGAATTTATAATACTACTCAATTTCCGTGACGAATTTGGTCTAAATCGAAACATATTCCGATAAAGCTGCTATGGGTGCATATAAATATGCATTTTTCACGGGATTATGAAGAAAGGTAGTTTACATATATACCCGAGGTGGTGGGTATCCAGACTTCGCCCCGGCCAAACATAATGCCTTTTTATTTGTTTTTCTACCATTAGAGCTAAGGCATTAAACACACTTTTCTCTGTTTACCTATCCCACAGTATAAGACATGATGTTTTTTATTAGTTACGTCTGTTTGCATTTGGCACACAACCTTTAAACAAGAAACATTTAAAATAACTGGAGCATAAAAATTGCTCAAAATGTATGCAATGTCGTAATTTTTAAACAATACCCACAACTACATAAATGAGCACAAGAAAATCATGGATAAGATGGGAAAAAGTGGCAAATACAAAAGTCTTCTATTGACAGCGCAAATACCAGGATGCCATGATGGCAGGATGCTGAGCATGTATTTTTTTTTTTTTTTTTGAAACTACATTACGAAGTAAACACGTTGACATTTACAAAGGAAAACAAGTGGTGAGCAAATGCTCCTTCTACTCGTTAGAGTTAGAAATAAAAAACAAATTGTAAATGAGCAAAGGTTCACACCTTTCGACATGCAAACATTATTTACTTTTTTCAAGGTTAGTGTTCATGTGACATTTAAAAGTGTGAGCTTTTGTTGCTTCGAAATAAAGTTTGTCATAGTTGTTTAATTTACTGAACAAATTTAAATTGAAGCAATGCAGCAACATTACTGAGCGCAGTTGGAACGTATTTTTTAAAAGACAGGCAATAAGGAGTCTTAGTTCTAATGATATTATGCAAAGCAGAAGCAACCCATAAAACACTTTAGACACTTTGTAGTTAGTGAAGCGAAACAAAGCAATGTCATCAGAATTTGTAACCAAAATGACAGCAGGATTAACAGGAATGTCAGACGTACATTTTTATCTGATTTGCCAAAATTTTTAGACACACTGACTTCTACTTTGACCTTCGGTGCAACTCTTATTCCATTTAGCTGGTATTATGCACAATGTCTTTTGCTACTACCGCTGACATACGGACCAAATAGGGCTGAGTCGGTTTATAACCTGATATAGCACCCATATAAACCATCTTCCGAATATACTTCTTCTTATCCATTTTGGCTTCAATTTTGCACGAAGACATCCATAACTACCTCCAAAATGTATGCCAAGTATTGTCTGAATCGGCTTTTGATTTGACTTTGTGAGAACTTGCAGGAAGCAATTCGTATCTATTCATTGATTGACCTTCCATAACCCTTTGACGCCCCTGCCTTTAAACTTAAGCACTGCAAAGAACATATCGAATATGATCTATGGTGAAGGGTAAATAATATTCGGTCCAGCCAATCTCAGCACGTTTTTATTCCCACCACCATAGAAAAGTAGTCATTTGCAACATATTGGGTTGCCCAAGAAGTAATTGCGGATTTTTCATATAGTCGGCGTTGACAAATTTTTTCACAGCTTGTGACTCTGTAATTGCATTCTTTCTTCTGTCAGTTATCAGCTGTTATTATACCCTCCACCATAAGATGGGGGGTATACTAATTTTGTCATTCTGTTTGTAACTACTCGAAATATTGGTCTGAGACCCCATAAAGTATATATATTCTTGATCGTCGCGACATTTTATGTCGATCTAGCCATGTCCGTCCGTCTGTCCGTTCGTCCGTCCGTCTGTCTGTCGAAAGCACGCTAACTTCCGAAGGAGTAAAGCTAGCCGCTTGAAATTTTGCATAAATACTTCTTATTAAAGTAGGTCGGTTGGTATTGTAAATAGGCCATATCGGTCTATGTTTTGATATAGCTGCCGTATAAACCGATCTTGGGTCTTGACTTCTTGAGCCTCTAGAGTGCGCAATTCTTATCCGATTGAAATGAAATTTTGCACGACATGTTTTGTTATGATATCCAACAACTGTGCCAAGTATGGTTCAAATCGGTTTATAACCTAATATAGCTGCCATATAAACCGATCTTGGGTCTTGACTTCTTGAGCCTCTAGCGTGCGCAATTCTTATCCGATCAGAATGGAATTTCGCACGACGTGTTTTGTTATGATATCCAACAACTGTGCCAAGTATGGTTCAAATCGGTCCATAACCTGATATAGCTGCCATATAAACCGATTTTGGGTCTTGACTTCTTGAGCCTCTAGAGTGCGCAATTCTTATCCGATTGGAATGAAATTTTGCACGACGTGTTTTGTTATTATATCCAACAACTGTGCCAAGTATGGTTCAAATCGGTCTATAATCTGATGTAGCTGCCATATAAACCGATCTTGGGTCTTGACTTCTTGAGCCTCTAGAGGGCGCAATTCTTATCCAATTTGAATGAATTTTGGCACGTAGTATTTTGTTATGATATCCAACAACTGTGCCAAATATGGTTCAAATAGGTTCATAACCTGATATAGCTGCCATATAAACCGATCTGGGATCTTGACTTCTTCAGCCTCTAGAGGTCGCAATTATTATCCGATTTGCCTGAAATTTTGTACGACGGATTCTCTCATGACCATTAACATACGTGTTTATTATGATCTGAATCGGTATATAGCCCGGTACAGCTCCCATATAAATCGATCTCTCTATTTTACTTCTTGAGCCCACAAAGGGCGCAATTCTTATTCGAATTGGCTGACATTTTACACAGGTCTCCGACATATAATTTAATTGTGGTCCGAGCCGGACCCTATCTTGATATCGTTTTAATAGCAGAGCAACTCTTTTCTTATATCCTTTTTAGCCTAAGAAGAGATGCCGGGAAAAGAACTCGACAAATGCGATCCATGGTGGAGGGTATATAAGATTCGGCCCGGCCGAACTTAGCACGCTTTTACTTGTTTTTAGCTTGCTTTAGAAAAAAATGTAAAAAAAGTATATTTGATTAAAGTTCATTCTAAGTTTTATTAAAAATGCATTTACTTTTACATACTTACTTTTAAATAATCCGCAATTACTTTTTGGGCAACCCAATATTCAAATATCCATTTCCTACACCACTTATTAATTAACTATTGACAATCGGACAATTGCTAGAGGATTTAACGATGCGTCCGTCTGTCCATCCGTCCTTCTTTGTGTCCTTCTGTTTTAATTACGTTTCCGTCTTCAAAAATTCAGATGTTTATTATCCGATTTCGCCTGAAATTTGCACCTATGAGTTTTATTAGGCCCGTAGACATCCGAACCGAATATTGTCTACATCGGATCATACCTAAATATAAGGTCCTAACCCCTTACGCCTGACCCTCGATTTTCCTGTCCGATATTTATGCAATTTCATATATTCATTATTTAGAGCATTCATACTGACGTAGCAATTTTTATACCCACCACCATAGGATGGCGGTATACTAATCTAGTCATTCTGTTTGTAATACCTCGAAATATTCGTCTAAGATCCTATAAAGTATATAGATTCTTGATCGACGTTCTGAGTCGATCTAGCCATGTCCGTCCTTCCGTCCGTCCGTCTGTCGAAATCACGATAAAGGTCGAATGCGTAAAGCTAGCCGCTTAAAAATTTTGCACAGATACTAAATATTGATGTAGGTCGTTGGGGATTGCAAATGCGCTATATCGGCTGACATTTGGTTATAGCTCCCATATAAACCGATCTCCAGATTTGAATTTTTGAGCCCCTGGAAGCCACAATTTTTGTCCGATTTGGCTGAAACTTTGCATGCGATGTTCCGGTACGACTTCCAACAAATGTGTCAAGTACGGTTGAAATCGGTCTATAACCTGATATAGCTCTCATATAAACCGATCTCCAGATTTGAATTCTTGAGCCCCTGGAAGCCACAATTTTGTCCGTTTTGGCTAAAATGTTGCATTCGGTAATCCATAACTACTTCTAACAACTGTGCTAAGTACGGTTGAAATCGGTCTATAACCTGATATAGCTCACCTATAAACCGATCTCACGATTTGACCTCTTGAGCCCTTATAAGCCGCAATTTTTGTCAAATTTGGTTCAAAATGACCATGTAGTGTTTTATTATGATTTGAAACAACTAATACGTTCCAAATCTGTGTCTCGATCATCCTTGTTCGGGTCCTAGGATCTTTAATATTTGTTGGTTTGACAGAAGTTTGGTATGTCGAATAAAATTATGCCCTTCAACTAAATTTATTTTGTATAAATTTTTTGCAGAATCGATGGTGGTGGGTTCCCAGGATTCGGCATGGCCGAAGTTGGCAAGCTTTTACTTGTTTTAATTTTTTTTAACAAAAATTTGTTTTAAATTTTTTTAACAAAAATTTGTTTTAAATTTTTTTAACAAAAATTTGTTTTAAATTTCGAACCGAACACTGATTTTGGTAATAAAATTCAATGATTTGCAAGCGTTGCTCGTTAGTAAGTCTATTCTTGATGAAATGTCAAAGCATACTGAGCATCTTTCTCTTTGACACCATGTCTGAAATCCCACGTGATCTGTCAAATACTAATGCATGAAAATCCTAACCTCAAAAAAATCACCCTTTAGCAGAACTTATGAACTCTTTCTCTAAAATTTGAAACAGTGAGACCACTTGTTGGAGTTTTAGGTCCCTCAACATCCATGGTTTTAATCTGCACAAAAATGCAGAAACAACAAGAAGTTAAATAATTTTGAGGTTTCCTCGCCGACTTTTGATACCCAAAAGCTAACCGGTTGAAATTTTGCACAGACACTTCTTATTGATATAGGTCATTGAAGATTGAAAATGGGACCTGTACCTTGATTACAAGAATACATGGACAGACAGACAGACGGACAGAGCTAGATCGAGTCAGGAAGTGATTCTAAGCCGATCCGTATACTTATCGATGGGTCTAGCTCTTGTCCTTCTTAGCGTTGCAAATAAAAACACAAAGTTATAATATCCTGTACCAGAGTGGTAGTGTAGGGTATAAAAAACAAACAGTGGTGGTGCAGAGTATATAAAACAAACATTTCGCTCTGTTTATAAACTTATTGATTGCCTTTCGCTACGTTTACTCAATTACTCATTTCCCGTCGATTGATTATACAAAAGTCAACAGTCATTTTTCTAAACAAATCTCTGAAAGCAATGACCGCAATATATTATTCACGGTCATGACCTTTCAGCTTGCGGAAATCTTTTATAAAAATGATATAAATGATTTATGTCACATGGCACTGTGGGATAGATTCGAAAAAAAAAACAAATGAAAAAACTAAATCTCTCTTAATTTTTTGGCAAAAAAAAAAAAATATTTTCATTGTTTAGTCTCTATTGAAAAATATTGCTTAAGTACCTTAAATGTTCTTTGTATACCCTCCACCATAGGATGGGGGTATACTAATTTCGTCATTCTGCTTGTAACACCTCAAAATGTGCGTCCAAGCCCCTTTTTAAAGTATATATATTCTTGATCGCCATGACATTTTAAGTCGATCTAGCCATGTCCGTCCGTCCGTCTCTCTGTCCAAAGCACGCTAACTTTCGAAGGAGTGAAGCTAGGAGCTTGAAATTTTGCACAAATACTTTTTATTAGTATAGGTTGGGATTGTAAATGGGCCAAATCAGTCCATGTTTCGATAAAGGTGCCATATAAACCCATCTTGGGTCTTGACTTCTTGAGCCCCTAGAGGGCGTAATTCTCGTCCGATTTTACTGAAATTTTGCATGAGGTGTTTTGGTATGACTTTCAATAACTGAGCCAAGTATGGTCTAAATCAGTTTTCAACCTAATATAGCCGCCATATAAACCGATCTAGGGTCTTGACTTCTTGAGCCGCTATAGGGGGCAATTATTACCCGATTTTGATGTTATTTTGCACGTGGTGTTTTGTTATCACTTTCAATAACTATGCTCAGTATGGTAAAACTCGGTTCATAACCTGATGTAGCTGGCATATAAACCAGTCTTGGATCTTGACTTCTTGGGCCGCTAGAGGGCGTAATTCTAGTCCGATTTGACTGAAATTTTGCACGTGGTGTTTTATTATGACTTCCAAAACTGTGCTAAATATGATTTAAATGGGTTCATAACCTGGTATAGCTGCCATATAAACCGCTCTTGGATCTTGACTTCTTGGACAGCTAGAGGGCGCAATTCTCATCCGATTTGGCTGAAATTTTGCATCAGGTGACGCAAATCGGAAAAATCTGGAAAACTGATTCAAATTCTCAAAACGAAGAGTCCAGACCACGCATTTGGGTTTATGTTCATTTAATACTCTACATCACTACGGTGATGCAAGGTAATATAACTTGCTGTATTTGTTAGTAACACCCAAAAGGATGAGAGATAAACCCATTGATAAGTATACCGATCAACTAAGAATCACTTTCTGAATCAATTTAGCTATGTCTGTCTGTCAATCCGTCTGTCATTGTTAATTTGTTTACAAAGTACAGGTCGTAATTTTCATTCGATATTATTCAAATTTGAAACATGCATGTTTTTCGGCCTAGGGACGTAGCCTATTGAACTTGGAAAAAATTGGTGTAAGTTTGGATATAGCTCCCGATTTGTCAGATTTGCAGTAATATTGCACCAAAATGTCCATTTGTTAACCGATTCTCTCGAAATATGGAAGGAAGAATTTCCTCTTGACTCTCGACATTACTGATGAATTTCATAGAAATCGGTTCAGATTTAGATATAGCTCTCATCTGTATATATCGCCCGATTTTCAATCCTGGAGCCACTGCAAGGTCATTTATTGGCAAATATTCCCAAAATTTTGTACAACGCTGTCTCCGACGACTTTCACAATATCCATAAAATTTAGTCGAAATCGGTTCAGATTAAGATATAGCTCTTATGTATATGTTTGTGCGATTTTGAGAAATATTGCAATAAATTGCTCATTGATGAACCGATTCTTTCGAAATTTTGGCAGGAAGAATTTGCTTATGACTCTTAGTATTACTGGTTAATTTCATTGGCATTGGTTCAGATTTGGGTATAGCTGCCATATACGTATATCACCCGATTTTCACTTATAGAGCCACTACAAGCATATTTATTGACCAATCTTGCTAAAATTTTGCACAACGCTTTCCTCAATGCCTACCACAATATCTAAGAATTTTTTGTTCAAAATCGGTTCATATTTAGATGTAGCTCCCATATATACGTTTGTCAGATGTTGGTTAATTTACAATAATGCTGTCATTTTTATTTGTGTTCATGATTCCGTTAACATCTCTGCTCTAACCATATAAAATTTCAAAAATGAAGAAAGTTTTCAAGCAGAATTTTTTTACTAGATTAATTTTTCGATTTCACCCCATTGTGCGTTGTTTGTTTTTTGCTTTCCTCTATGATATTTGATTTTTTATGAGGCCCCAACTACTTTCATCCATGAAAAAGTTATGGTTGCAGATGGAGGATTTATAATTGCTGCCAAATATTTTAATCTGTGGCCCCCTGATGGAAATTAAGCACACTCTATGTCACTGAACCTTGGGGGAAATGGCAACGTGTCTCAATTTCTTGGCCAATGGTCATCAGCAAATGACCAAGGAAATTTATATGTTTCCTGTTGTGTATTTGAGTAAGTACACCATAAAGTTTAGGAAGCAGGGCACATATAATAGGGTGGATTAAAAAAAATAAGTGAGGGGATGGTCAATTAACGAGTGCTGAATTATATTATAGGGATGCAGTATAAAATAAAACCTGAATATATTTCAAACCGTAAGAGATAATATTGGGTTGCCCGAAAAGTAATTGCGGATTTTTTAAAAGAAAGTAAATGCATTTTTAATAAAACTTAGAATGAACTTTAATCAAATATACTTTTTTACACTTTTTTTCTAAGGCAAGCAAAGAGTAACAGCTGATAACTGACAGAAGAAAGAATGCAATTACAGAGTCACAAGCTGTGAAAAAATTTGTCAACGCCAACTATATGAAAAATCCGTAATTACTTTTTGGGCAACCCAATAGATTTGTGGGTAAAAAATAACCTCTTTGAGTGTCAATTTAGAATAGTATTTAAGAATCTGAAGGTAAAAATTTAAATCTGTTGGTTGCTCAATAGCTTATGGCAAATAGTTAGTTAATATGGCCTATAGAACTCTATTACGGTTGATTCCGATATGGGCCCATGTTTTTATGTAAGAAAGCAAACTTAAAACTAGACACAGTGTTTGCCAGTATAGGATAGCACAGAAACAATTTTCTGCCTTGCTTTTAATGGAAGTTTACCAATAAAGGTAGGTTAGGTTGAAACAAGTAAAACGCCATTAAGTTCGGCCGGACTAAACTTGGATACCCCAACCTCAGATATATATGATATATATGTTAACCAACTTTTGTCACAATCCAGTGAAAAATGCATCATTTAAACAGACAATTGGTCTACTTGGCAGCTATTTGTAAGTATGGACCGATCACCATCATATTTTTGAAAGATATGTGAGAGCCAAATAATACTCAGTACCGAATTTGAGCAACATCGGCTAATAAATCAGCATTTTATGGGCGCATAAATTTAAATCTGGAGACCGGTATATGTCGTAGATATATTTCTTATATATAAAATTGAATTTGTGTTTGTTTGTTTCGTATAGACTAAACAAGTAAAAGCGTGCTAAGTTCGGCCGGGCCGAATCTTATATACCCTCCACCATGGACCGCATTTGTCGAGTTCTTTTCCCGGCATCTCTTCTTAGGCAAAAAAGGATATAAGAAAAGAGTTGCTCTGCTATTTAAACGATATCAAGATATGGTCCGGTTCGGACCACAATTAAATTATATGTTGGCGACCTGTGTAAAATTTCAGCCAATTCGTATAAGAATTGCGCCCATTGGGGCTCACGAAGTAAAATAGAGAGAACGATTTATATGGGATCTGTATCGGGCTATAGACCGATTCAGACCATAATAAACACGTTTGTTGATGGTCATGAGAGGATCCATCGTAAAATTTCAGGCAAATCGGATAATAATTGCGACCTCTAGAGGCTCAAAAAGTCAAGATCCCAGATCGGTTTATATGGCAGCTATATCAGGTAATGAACCGATTTGAACCTTATTTGACACAGTTCTTGAAAGTAAAAATAAAATACGTCATGCAAAATTTCAGCCAAATCGGATAGGAATTGCGCCCTCTAGAAGCTCAAGAAGTCAAATCCCCAGATCTGTTTATATGACAGCTATATCAGGTTATGAACCGATTTCAACCATACTTGGCAAAGGTGTTGGATATCATAACGAAATACTTCGTGCAAAAATTCATTCAAATCGGATAAGAATTGTGCCCTCTAGAGGCTCAAGAAGTCAAGACCCAAGATCGGTTTATTTGGCAGCTATATCAGGTTATGGACCGATTTAAACCATACTTGGCACAGTTGTTGGGTATCATAACAAAACACGTCTTGCGAAATTCCATTCCATTCGGATAAGAATTGCACCCTCTAGAGGGTCAAGAAGTCAAGACCCAAGATCGGTTTATATGGCAGCTATATCAGGTTATCGACCGATTTCAAACATACTTGGCACAGTTGTTGGATATAATAACAAAACACGTCGTGCAAAATTTCATTCCAATCGGATAAGAATTGCGCACTCTAGAGGCTCAAGAAGTAAAGACCCAAGATCGGTTTATATGGCAGCTATATCAGGTTATAAACCGATTTGAAACATACTTTGCACAGTTGTTGGATATCGTAACAAAACACGTCGTGAAAAATTTCATTCTGATCGGATAAGAATTGCGCACGCTAGAGGCTCAAGAAGTCAAGACCCAAGATCGGTTTATATGGCAGCTATATCAGGTTATGGACCGATTTGAACCATACTTGGCACTGTTGTTGGATATCATAACAGAACACGTCGTGCAAAATTTCATTTCAATCGGATAAGAATTGCGCACGCTAGAGGCTCAAGAAGTCAAGACCCAAGATCGGTTTATATGGCAGCTATATCAGGTTATAAACCGATTTGAAACATACTTTGCACAGTTGTTGGATATCGTAACAAAACACGTCGTGAAAAATTTCATTCTGATCGGATAAGAATTGCGCACGCTAGAGGCTCAAGAAGTCAAGACCCAAGATCGGTTTATATGGCAGCTATATCAGGTTATGGACCGATTTGAACCATACTTAACACAGTTGTTGGATATCATAGCAAAACACGTCGTGCAAAATTTCACCCCAATCGTATAAGAATTGCGCACTCTAGAGGCTCAAGAAGTCAAGACCCAAGATCGGTTTATATGGCAGCTATATCAAAACATGGACCGATATGGCCCATTTACAATACCAACCGACCTACACTAATAAGAAGTATTTGTGCAAAATTTCAAGCGGCTAGCTTTACTCCTTCGGAAGTTAGCGTGCTTTCGACAGACAGACGGACGGACGGACGGACGGACGGACGGACAGACGGACGGACGGACGGACAGACGGACGGACATGGATAGATCGACATAAAATGTCACGACGATCAAGAATATATATACTTTATGGGGTCTCAGACGAATATTTCGAGTAGTTACAAACAGAATGACGAAATTAGTATACCCCCCATCTTATGGTGGAGGGTATAAAAACGGCTGAACCGATTACCTTTGAATATTCACAAATTTGTGTAGATTGATCTGGAAGGAAACATAGGCTATATAATTTTTTGATATCGGAAGGGGGCGGACCTTCCCCTTACCCCAAAGTACTACCCAAAAGTAAAAGTGGACCGATCGGGCAAATATGGGACTCAAATGAAAGGTATTGAAGAGTTGAGTACAAATTTAATATTAACAAGAAGTCAAGACCCAAGATCGGTTTATATGACAGATATATCAGTTTATGGACCGATTCGAACCATACTTAGCACATTTGTTGAATATCATAACAAAACACGTCGTGCAAAATTTTAGTTAAATCGGATAAGGATCGCGCCCTCTAGAGGCTCAAGAAGTCAAGACCCAAGATCGGTTTATATGACAGCTATATCAGGTTATGGACCGATTTGAACTATACTTGGCACAGTTGTTGGATATCATAACGAAAGACGTCGTGCACAATTTTATTCCAATCGGATAAGAATTGCGCACTCTAGAGGCTCAAGAAGTCAAGAGCCAAGATCGGTTTATATGGCAGCTATATCAGGCTATGGACCGATATGGCCCATTTACAATACCAACCGACCTACACTAATAAGAAGCATTTCTGCAAAATTTCAAGCCGCTAGCTTTACTCCTTCGAAAGTTTGCGTGCTTTCGACAGACAGACGGACGGACGGACGGACAGACGGACGGACATGGCAAGATCGACATAAAATGTCGCGACGATCAAGAATATATATACTTTATGGGGTCTCAGACGAATATTTCGAGTAGTTACAAACAGAATGACAGAATGGAGGGTATAAAAATTGGGTCCAATTAACTGGGGCGAACCGATAGGCACAATATGGGTATCAAATGAAAGGCATTGGAGACTAGAAAACGAATATCGTATTAAAATTTGGGTCAAAGTAACTAGCGGGCCTTCCCAACCCTCTTAACAGATATTCTCGACTTTCATGTCAATATGGGCCTCAAATGATAAGTATTCAATAGTAGATTACAAATATGGCATACAAAAATAAGTCCATGTAATGAGAGGTCGCCCCACCCCCAAGTACCCCCAAATGGGCATATTAGCCGACCATGTCAATATGGGACTCAAATGAAAAGTATTTGGGAATAGATTACGAATATTACATTAAAATGTGTGTTCAAGTCTAGGTGGCGCTTTTCCTTCCAAAAATAAGTCAAATAGGTTGACTGACCCATTATAACAATATGGGACTGAAATGAAAGGTAATTCAGAGTAGAAAACGAATTTGATATCCAATTTTGGAGCCAAGTGTTTGGGGGTACGCCCTAAAGCACCCCCTAAACTGAACTTCAATTCCGATTATGACAATATGGAGCTCAAATCAACGGTATTCGGGAGTAAAGAACGAATTTAATACCTATTTTCAGGGCAAAGTGCCGTTGGCCGCCCCAGCCCCAAAACACCCCCCAAACGGTTTATATTTACTGGCCGTGGCAATATGGGGCTCAAATTAAAGGGATTTGGAAGTGCAGCACAAATTTGATATCCATATTTAAGTCGAAATGTTTGAGTGCCATCCGTCCCCTAAAAAGTACTTCTAATTACCCTAATTTTCAAAAACACCAGATTTCAGAAATTGGTAATGCGAATCGTTCGAAATCTTGTTGCACTCTCACAGTCAAAACAAAACATGGTTTCTATTGTTGGGGTCGGGTGCCTCGTCTTTTGATTCAGCCAGTAGTTTATTCTGACAAGATTCGTTATATCTTGTCATGATGAGCTTTCGTGCCCATCCAGGGGCAGGTGAGAAAACTGTGGAACCACTCTTCCTCATGACACTGGACACTTGCGGTGCGAAGGATTCCTTCTTAGAGCCTTCACTGGCTGCTACTGTGGAAGAACTTTTTGAGTTCCGTGCTTCTCCGCTGGCGCACACCTTGAACCCAGTCCAACTGGTTGATCCACCCACACAGGGCTTGTCGGGTCCGTATCGATGCCTTCCCCTCCTGTCACGATTGGATTTTCACAAGGGTATTTTCAGTCTCCTGCAATCCCCCAGACTTTAGCTATGTGGTCGATAGTTCCTCAGGCAAGTGTTCAGCAATAACTGCTAAGTCGTCCCCAACCCCACCGCTTCTATAGACTTTCAGTTTCAACTTATTGAATCCGTAGGATGCAACTTCTTCAGACTTGTAGATCTGCGATACAGGCCGAATTTAGTACGAATACTGCGAATACTGTCTCCGGTCACCATCAGCCTCATCCAATCTACCAATCTTTCAGTCGGTGTTTGAAAGATTGGGATTATATACCCTTAATCTTCCAAGTATCGATCCAGGATCTGAAGAAATCTTTCGTATCTTAAAGGATTATGTTCCTTCTTGACTAAATCTAGTGACTAAGTTAGCACACAACAAGCATTGATCCCTGAAGGCAATTAGTCTGTATCGGCTCCGATACCAGCCTGCATCGCCACAACCTGAAGGAGACCCAGGAAATTTTGCAAGGACATCGGAGTGTACTGATGATAGTCCATTGACTATCCCACTCCAATTATTCATAGGTATGCAGCCTCTTCTTCTTCGTTGTCGAAAACAGCCTGTGCAGCGAATCCCCGAGCCCAAATTAGGAAGTCCCTCTCCCTATCAATGAGAGTCTTCGGGTCATTTGCACCAAGCCTCACAGTAAACCTAAGAGCGATGCATCTTCTTTTAATCCAACTTTGTCACTTTATAGATATACTAATTCTTTTCTACTTTCGCAGATAAAAGTGTCTGCAAAATAGTACTCAAACATTCTCAAATTTCAGATTTTTATACCTACCACCGAAGGATGGGGGTATATTCATTTTGTCATTCCGTTTGCAACACATCGAAATATCCATTTCCGACCCTATAAAGTGTATATATTCTTGATCAGCGTAAAAATCCAGGACGATCTAGACATGTCCGTCCGTCTGTCCATCTGTCTGTTGAAATCACGCTACAGTCTTCAAAAATAGAGATATTGAGCTGAAACTTTGCACAGATTCTTTTTTTGTTCATAAGCAGGTCAAGTTCGAAGATGGGCTATTTCGGACTATATATTGATAGGGCCCCCATATAGACCGATCCGCCGATTTAGGGTCTTAGGCCCATAAAAGCCACATTTATTATCCGATTTCGCTGAAATTTGGGACAATGAGTTGTCTTAAGCCCCTCGGAATCCTTCGTCAATTTAGCTAAGATCGGTTCAGATTTGGATATAGCTGCTATACAGACCGATCCTCCGATTTAGGGTCTAAGGCTCATAAAAGACACATTTATTATCCGATTTCGCTGAAATTTGGGACAATGAGTTGTCTTAAGCCCCTCGACATCCTTCGTCAAGTTAGCTCAGATCGGTTCAGATTTGGATATAGCTGCTATATAGACCGATCCTCCGATTTAGGGTTTTAGGCTTATAAAAGCCACATTTATTATCCGATTTCGCTGAAATTTGGGACAGTGAAATGTCTTAGGCCCTTCGACATCCTTCGTCAATTTGGCCCAGATTGGTTCAGATTTAGATATAGGTGCCATATAGACCGATCCTCCGATTTAGGGTCTTAGGCCCATAAAAGCCACATTTATTATCCGATTTCGCTGAAATTTGGGACAATGAGTTGTCTTAAGCCCCTCGACATCCTTCGTCAATTAAGCTCAGATCGCTTCAGATTTGGATATAGCTGTTATATAGAACCAACCTCCGATTTAGGGTCTTAGACCCATGAATGCTACACTTAGTATCCGATTTTGCTGAAATTTGGGACAGTGAGTTGTCTTAGGCCCTTCGATATCCTTCGTCAATTTAGCTCAGATCGGTTCAGATTTGGATATAGCTGCTATATAGACCGATCCTCCGATTTAGGGTCTTAGGCTCATAAAAGTCACATTTATTATCAGATTTCGCTGAAATTTGGGACAATGAGTTGTCTTAAGCCTCTCGACATCTTTCGTCAATTTGGCTCAGATCGGTCCCGATTTGGATATAGCTGCCATATAGACCGATCCTCCGATTTAGCGTCTTAGGCTTATAAAAGTCACATTTATTATGCCATTTCGCTGAAATTTGGAAAAGTGAGTTGTCTTAGGTCCTTCGACATCCTTCGTCAATTTAGCTCAGATCGGTTCAGATTTGGATATAGCTGCCATGTAGACCCAACCTCCGATTTGGGGTCTTAGACCCATGAATGCCACATTTAGTATCCGATTTTGCTGAAATTTGGGACAGTGAGTTGTCTTAAGCCCTTCGACATCCTTCGTCCATTTGGCTCAGATCGGTCCAGATTTGGATATAGCTGCCATATAGACCGATCCTCCGATTTAGGGTCTTAGGTTCTTAAAAGTCACATTTATTATCCGATTTCGCTGAAATTTGGGACAGTGAGTTGTCTTAAGCCCTTCGACATCTTCCGTCAATTTGGCTCAGATCGGTCAAGATTTGGATATAGCTGCCATATAGACCGTTCCTCCGATTTAGGGTCTTAGGTCCATAAAATGCGCATTTATTGTCCGATGTCACCAAAATTTGGGACAGTGAGTTACGTTAAGCCCCTTGATATACTTCTGCATTTTGGCACAGATCGGTCCAGATTTCGATATAGCTGCCATATAGACCGATCTCTAGGTTTTTAGGTTTTGTGGCCATAAAAGGCGCATTTATTGTTCGATGTCGCCGAAATTTGGGACAGCAAGTTATGTTAAACCCCTACACATATTTCTGCAATTTGGTCTAGATCGCTCCAGATTTGCATATAGCTGCCATATAGACCGATATCTGGATTTAAAGTCTTGGCCCCACGAAAGGCGCATTCATAATCCGATTTAACTGAAATTTGATACAATGACTTATGTTAGGCTTTTCGACATCCATGTTGTATATGAATCAGATCGGTTTATTTTTAGATATAGCTACTGAAATGACCAATATTTTGTTATACACAATTGAACAAAGATTTGTACTTATTAGTATTTGGTTCAAATCGGATCATATTTCGATATAACTGCTATGGGACACAAGGTATGCAATTTTCACCGGATTTTGATGAAAGGTGGTTTACATATATGCCCGAGGTGGTGGGTATCCAAAGTTCGGCCCGGCCGAACTTAACGCCTTTTTATTTGTTTTACTTCTTTTCGATTCTATCCCACTTTGTGACGTGCCGTATTTTAAATCCTACAGACCCTTTCCCAAAGTTGCCAAAATTCCCGGCTTTATAGATTTTTTCTTGGGCTGATTTCCTTTCTCGAAAAGGTCAACTATCTTCGAAAGCCCCACTATTGCAGTGGTAATCCTGTTGACATTGTCGTCATTCTCTTCTATGCTTGGGTAGTCCCAAGTATCTAGCCCATGTTTTCCTCGTATTTGTTGTTCCCGACTTCCACGTTGTTAGGCATTGACTAATGTTTGCACCGGCTAATGCCCGCTTCTTATTTTCCCAATCTTGAAAAAGACAGCCATGAATACATTGAACGTCATGCCTTTAGTCTTAGCCAAACCTGTCAAATCCTGTCATAAGAAGAGTTGTTTCGTCTTTCTGCACCCTGTGGAAGACCATTCATTTTTCTGTTCCCATTTTTCAATGAAGCTATTTTCACATAGTTTCTACCTGCTTCTAGTTCGGCACACACTGCCTGAATTGCTTTCTAGGTTATATATTTTCTTAATCGGCTTTATAAAGTTTTTGTTTATAAAAGTAAATTAAATTAAAATCTCCCCTGGCATTCATTACCCAGACATTATCTCTCTTAAGTGTCGCATATGATGAGTAACTCTCCAACCTAATATTTTATGACTTTCTTTATACTGGGTATGGTTTATAAAAATTACTTAGATTTTGCCACTACTTACATACACATTGCGGGCACTTTGTAAGCACACTCATACACTCATATACTCATTCACCCATATAAATATAGGCACTTGCTCACACACACACACATGCAAACAATATATATGATATCAGAAAACTTTGAGTTATTAGAAGTTTTGTTGAACAAATGACTTTTACCAGTACTTAAGTCTCGGCAAGAAATAGAAACATTCTTTCCTTGAAACTATCATCATAATTCTGAAAAATGCATAAATCACATCAAAGTTGTCTGATGACTTTATTTTGCAAAAATGCAACATATGGTTGATATAACTTTCCTTGGAAATTTGTGCAATGTTCTGTGGATGTGGATAAGTGTAAAATCTGCAGAGTATGTAATGCATTTTTAATATTTGTCTTGTTCTTAATCTAGAGAAACGAGAAAATTTCTAAGAACTCTTCAAGGCATAGTGAGATTAAGAGGTAAGCGCTAATGTACGTATGATTAATATGAATATGAGAATATGTCGATAAAAGCAAGTCACTCATGCAAGCAATGGACCCATCATAAAGTAATCAAGCCTAATGATATTGATATTATCTTACATTGTTCTTTCGTTGCTATGGCAATGCAGTTCAGTTTATCGCACAAGGTTTGTGCTTTCGTTGTTAAATATCGACAGATATAAGGGATAAGACTTTAACAGATCGAGTTTTTTTATAGCCTACACCAGAGGATGCGGGAATCGCCATTCCGTTTGTAACAATACATCGAAGTATTGGTCTTAGGTGTAAATCCGTGCAAGACAAAAGTAGTTCTTATCAGCAGGAGATACAAGTTGCCTACAGTGGAACCTGTCTCCTTGGGTGGAGAGAATGTTCCATACCTGGGTGTTTTTTACTGAACAGGAAATTGAACTTCAAATCCAATATTTTGGAAAGGGCAAGATAGGCAACTCTTGTCCTATACAACTGCAAGAGAGCCATTGGTAAAAGTTGGGGGTTTAAACCGCGTGTCATGCAATGGGTATATTCTGCAGTTGTCAGACCTATTATGGTATATGGTGTTGTGGTCTGGTGGCCCGCGCTTCCAAAATCCACCTACTGCTCAATACTTTACCAGATCCAAAGGATGGCTTGTTTGTGCATCACAGACGCACTGAGGACGACACCATCTGATGCACTGAATTTAATGCACATCTTATGCCTTTAGACATGGTGGCTACACAAATTGCAGCGACCACTGCCGTAAGATTAAGGGAGCTTTCTTATTGGGCATGTGGCGGCAATGGACACTGTGTTATCCTTGATACAATATTCGATGTGGATTACACCCCACCTTAAACTTGAATCGGACTGCACTCATTGATATGTGAAAAGTTTGCCCCTGTTCCTTAGTGGAAGGTTCATGGGCAAAATTTGCATTTACACTCCACCTGATAAAAAGTACTGTACCACTATTCCTGATTGAACTGATTAGAACTACGATATCCACGCTAACAGAAGTTACATAGATTCTATACGTATGGTTCCAAACTAAACAACCACGTGGGCTTTGAGGTGTACTATACAGATCTAAAGAACTGGTCATATCGAAAAAGTTACCTGAACACAGCAGTGTGTATCAAGCGGTGATCCTTGCAATTAAGGAAGTGGAGAAATGACTAAGATTAAATGTCATTACGACAATTGACTTAAATATCTTCTCAAACAGCCAGGCAGCCTTTAAATCCCTGAATTATGTATTTCTGATAACAAAAACCGCCCTCGCAGATCTCTCGACAGTTGGCTGAACAGTTCAAAATTCACCTGTTCTGGGTGCCGGATCACAGAGATATCCCAGGGAATTGTAAAGCGGGCGAGCTTGTGAGACTAGGAACTACCCTGCACATTCCAGGGATACTGGTATCTATGGGTATTCCTTTAGCGATATGTAAGCAAAGTTTTCAGGACCAGGCCCGAAGGACAATGAAGGATAGATGGTCACAAAGAGGGGGCTAGGAGCATTCCAAAACTATGAGGCCTAATCTATCACAAAAACCGCCTTCCACTGTCGCAGATCTCTCGACGAGTTGGCTGAACAGTTCAAAATTCACCTGATCTGGGTGCCGGGTCACAGAGATATCCCAGGAAGTTGTAAAGCAGGAGAGCTTGCGAGACTAGGAACTACCCTGCACATTCCAGGGATACTGGAATCTATGGGTATGCGTCTAGCGACATGTAAGCTAAGTTTTTAGGACCGGGCTAGAAGGACAACGATGGTAGCAAAGAGGGGACTGGGAGCATTCCAAAACTATGAGGAGCATTCCAAAACTAATCTAGGCTTGAAGAGGTCTACTGCTTTGCTGCCATTGGCTAGAACAGATGTCTCAGTCATTGTGGTCGTCATGACAGGTCACTGTCAAATCGGAAAACATGCTGACAGACTGAAGGTTGAAAACTATGAGGCCTAATCTAGACTTGAAGAGGTCTACTGCTTTGCTGTCATTGGCTAGAACAGATATCTCAATCATTGTGTCCATCATGACAGATCACTCTAAAATCGGAAAACATGCTGACAGACTGCAGGTTGTCAACAACGACTTTTGCAGAAGCTCTGAGGACATTGAAGCAGAAGAGACTATAGAACACCTTCTGTATGTGTCCCGCAGAACCGTAATTAAAACTTCAAAGGAAGTTCCAATTTAGGTTCTCATTTCTTTGAGAACCTGTCTGATTTAGCGGATATGAATATCCGCAAGTTAATGGGCTTTTTAAAGCGATCTGGATGGTTCAACGGTAGGAACTAGAATGCATCTTTCTTCTTGTGTTCCTCTGGTATCACAATGGACGAAAATGTGTAAGTGAGTCTGATGGCAGACTGCCACTTAAACCTTACCTAACCTGGTCTTACTCCCCATAATGCATGTCATGGTGATCAAGAATCACCATGACGTTTAAATGCGTGCTAGCCATGTCCGTCAGTCCATCCGTCCGTCAGGCAGTCTGCTTGTGGAAAGCATGCCAACTTTCGAATAAGTAAAATTAGGCGGTTGAAATTTTGCACAAATATTTCACGTTAAAGTACCCTGGTTGTGACTTTAAATGGGCTATATCGGTCCACCGTTTTTGGGTATTGACTTCTTGAGCCTTTAGAAGAACCAATTCTAATCCGATTTAGCTAAAATTTTGTATGAGGATCTTCGTTATGACTTTCAACGACTGTGCTTGGTATGGTCCAAATCGGTTTATAACCTGATATAGCTGTCATATGAAACGATCTCGGAAATTTACTTCTTAAGCCTTTAGAGTACGCAATTATTTTCCGATTTGGCTAAAATTTTCCATGAAGTCTTTTGTTTCCGCTGTGGAAAGCACGCTAACTTTCGAAAGGAGTAAAAAACAAGTAAAAGCGTGCTAAGTTCGGCCGGGCCGAATCTTATATACCCTCCACCATGGATCGCATTTATCGAGTTCTTTTCCCGGCATCTCTTCTTAGGCAAAAAAAGGATATAAGAAAAGATTTGCTCTGCTATTAGAGCGATATCAAGATATGGTCCCGTTTGGACCACAATTAAATTATATGTTGGAGACCTGTGTAAAATGTCAGCCAATTCGAATAAGAATTGCGCCCTTTGTGGGCTCAAGAAGTAAAATAGAGAGATCGATTTATATGGGAGCTGTATCGGGCTATATACCGATTCAGACCATAATAAACACGTATGTTAATGGTCATGAGAGAATCCATCGTACAAAATTTCAGGCAAATCGGATAATAATTGCGACCTCTAGAGGCTCAAGAAGTCAAGATCCCAGATTGGTTTATATGGCAGCTATATAAGGTTATGAACAGATTTGAACCATATTTGGCACAGTTGTTGGATATTATAACAAAATACTACGTGCCATTCATTCAAATTGGATAAGAATTGCGCCCTCTAGAGGCTCAAGAAGTCAAGACCCAAGATCGGTTTATATGGCAGCTATATCAGGTTATTAACCGATTTGAACCATATTTGCCACAGTTGTTGGATATCATAACAAAATACTACGTGCCAAAATTCATTCAAATTGGATAAGAATTGCGCTCTCTAGAGGCTCAAAAATCAAGACCCAAGATCGGTTTATATGGCAGCTATATCAGGTTATGGACCGATTTGAACCATACTTAGCACAGTTGTTGGATATAATAACAAAACACGTCGTGCGAAATTTCATTCCAATCGGATAAGAATTGCGCACTCTAGAGGCTCAAGAATTCAAAACCCCAGATCGGTGTATATGGCAGCTATATCAGGTTATGAACCGATTTGAACCATACTTGGCACATTTGTTGGCACGTCGTGCAAAATTTCATTCCAATCGGATAAGAATTGCGCACTCTAGAGGCTCAAGAAGTCAAGACCCAAGATTGGTTTATATGGCAGCTATATTAAAACATGGACCGTTATGGCCCATTTACAATACCAACCGACCTACACTAATAAGAAGTATTTGTCCAAAATTTCAAGCGGCTAGCTTTACTCCTTCGGAAATTAGCGTGCTTTCGACAGACAGACGGACGGACGGACAGACGGACGGACATGGCTAGATCGACATAAAATGTCACGACGATCAAGAATATATATACTTTATGGGGTCTCAGACGAATATTTCGAGTAGTTACAAACAGAATGACGAAATTAGTATACCCCCCATCTTATGGTGGAGGATATAAAAACCACTAACCTATGGCGGAGGATATGAATAACACGTACTAGGGTGCGTATGATAATTATAAATATGCTCAAAGCGGTATATCAGTCATACGACCCATAGGCCGTTTTAAAAAACCATCAATGCTAATATTCTGATATTAGCTAAATGAAGATACATTATTTTCTAGTCTGTTGTTATTGGTCTCTTTCGCCAACCCTCATTGCAGGTCAATTTGGTTAAATGCATTGTAAATGGACTGGATTTCCTTTGTGAAATGTTGTCGTTATTATTCCAGTCAACGGATATAAACAATACGCTTCCATCATTAGACCACCGACTTACTCTAAATTGTTTTCCTTAAGGGCACGACGACAACACATTCGAATGACTTGTCTTTTCCGCAGCAACCATGCGCCTCAGCGGTAGTCGTTGTCGTTATTACTCACGAGATAATGGGTTGGTCTGCAACAACAAAGGCACTGGGAACGCAATGGCAATGGAACGGTGAATGTTTATGAAGAGACATAGTAGATTTGAAACGGAATTTCATATCATGTGTGCAAAACTGTAATGATGTTATGCGTTGACAGTTGTTATGAAGTGCTGGTGGCCATAAGTCATTTTGTTTCCTCTTCACATCTGGTACGGTCACACAACACCCATATGTCATGATAAGACGTGAATGTATTTGTTAACAGGCAAATGATATTAGCATGTATAATGAACATTGCTGTAGCAGAAAAGTATTTATTTAAATTATTGAGACTTTAAGATATTTTGCGATAAGGCTAGCTTAACTACTTTGGAAACCAATTTAGTCTCCCAGTTAAAAAAGCTGAAAATTAACTAAACGCAATATTTTGTGTCCAATTCGTAGTGCTTTTGTGCCTTGGTAAAGGGTCAACTTCCTTTTTGGCACTTATCCGACAATGCATATGAAAGTTTTTGTAAAATGTTTCATCCGTTGGCAATAAGCTATTAAAAATGCAGTTTTAAATGCCGTTCCTAGGAATACAGGACATTGTACTTCACATATTGGCGTTGAGTCAAATAATGGACAAGGAAGAAGAATTATGTCTCTTAAAGCATATTTTAAAATTCAGTGTGTAACTCGCAGATGAGTTAAAGGGCGTTTTAAAAAAAAGATTAAGGCTCTTTCGAACCTCTTAAAAGAATGGAAAATATAAAAGGCTGAATATAAATTTTACAGGGTTTGTGAACGTTTATGGGTGAAAACTCCTTGGATGTGAAGCTTGTACATAGACAGACAGACAGATGATTGTGAATAGAAGAGCATATGGTATAACAAGTAACTTACTTTACTTTAATTGGCTGTGACAGAATATTTGTTCCTCTAGCCGAACGTAGAATTGCATTCCTAGGGCCTCGATCTTCTGCGCTTATTCTAAAATCTCTGACACCAAGTTTCGAGGTGTCACCCACCACTTGATCTTTCCATCGGGCTTTTGGTCTTCCCGGATTGCGTCTACCACCGAGTTTGCCTTCAAAAGACTTCTTGGCATGAGCTTCCTCATCCATTCTGACAACATGAGCTAGCCAACGCAGCCGTTGTATTTTGATGCGTGCAACTATGCTATCGTCGTCATGCAGCTCATACAGCTCGTGGTTCATACGTCGCCTATACTCTCCATTAACGCAAACTGGTCCATATATTTTACGAAGAATCTTTCTGTCAAATACAATACTTCAAGCACTGCCTCATCTGCTTTTACAAGTACCCATGCTTCAGAACCATATAACAGCATGGGTAACGTCAGAGTCTTGTATAGTGTAATCTTTGTCTGTCGAGAGGTGGCCTTGTTTCTAAACTGCTTACTTAGTCCAAAGTAGCATCTGTTTGCCAGTATTATTCTTCGCTTTATCTCAAAACTGGTCTCATTCGTTTCGGTTACGGCAGTGCCGAGATAGATAAACTTACTGACTGTCTCAAAGTTGAGGTTCCCAACTGTCTCCATGTTCTTTATCTGCTCGGTTGCACAACGTGTTTTGGGAGTTGAAACCATCCATTTCGTCTTATCTCCATTTACTGCAAGATCCATTTTCACTGACTCTCTTTCGATTCTTTCAAAGGCTGCGGTTACTACTTCCTGTGACCGACCTATGACATCGATGTCGTCGGCATAGGCGAGTAGCATGTGTTCTCTTGTGATTAGTATGCCATATCTATTCACATCTGCATTTCGTATAATCTTCTCTAGCAGTATATTAAAGAGATTACACGGTAGGCTGTCTCCTTGTCTGAAACCTCGTTTGGTATTAAATGGTTCGGAGAGATTCTTTCCTATTCTTCCTGAGGAACGCGTATCAGCAAGTGTCATCCTGCAGAGTCTTATTAATTTTGCAGGGATACCAAACTCAGACATGGCTTGAAATACCTTTGAACTTAAAGGAGTATCGAAGGCGGCTTTGTAGTCAACAAAGATGTTATAGGTGTTGATTTGTCCTTCTCGGGTATTTTCCAGGATTTGGCGCAGTGTGAATATCTAGGGTGGATTTACCCAATCTATCTCATTGACTTCAGGTTTTAATCTTTCACACAGTACGCTCGAGAGTATCTTGTATGCGATGGGGAGGAGACTTATTCCCCTGTAGTAGGCACATTCCGTCTTGTCTCCTTTCTTGTGTACGGGACATAGTATGCTGAGGTTCCAATCATCGGGTATGCGTTCTTCTAGCAAAACGGGTAGACAACCTAATGCAAAGGCCTTATCAGCGTGTCGCCTTCCGTTTAAAATAGTTCAGCGAATAAACTGATCGCGCTGACAAGCTGATGCATACGCCTTATCAGCGTGTCGCCTCCGGTCTTAAATAGTTCAGCGGGTAACCCGTCGGCTCCTGATGCCTTGTTGTTCTTTAGTAGGGTCACTGCTACTTGGACCTCATTCTCACTAGGAGGTTAACATTCTATACCACCATCAGGATTGGTTCTGCGGTATCCTCTTCGCCGCCAACATCGGACACTAGCAGTTGGGTAAACTGTTCTTTCCATATCCTCAGCATGTTACCTATGTCACTTACCAGATTTCCTTCTTTGTCTCTGCAGGAGGATGTGCCTGCACCAAAGCCATCGGTTTGATGTTTAACTCTTTGGTAGAATTTCTAGACTTCATTCTGACACCTGTACATCTCAATTCGCTCACACTCACGTCTTTCCATTTCGTTTTTCTTTCTGCGGAATAAACGTTTCTCCTCTCTCCTTTTTTTCACGATACCACTCCTTTATCTGGCGTGTTGCTACAGATTGCAGGGTTGCTCTCTACGCCGCATTCTTGGCTTCAGTAGCATCTCGACACTCTTGGTCGTATCATGGTTTTCTTGGAGAAGGCTTCCGGTACCCAAATTCGGATTTCGCGACATTTTCCTTGGAGTGGGCAATAGTTTGCCACTGTGCCATTATATCATCGGAACAAGGAGTGATTTCATCAAGCAGTTGGGTCAGTCGAGTGGAGTATGCCCCTGCCACTTGTTGTGTTTGCAGCTTTTCAATGTCCAGCTTCCGTGCAGTGTCAGTTTGTACTTTCCCCGCCATGTTCAATCGGGTGCGAACCTTTGCTGCAACAAGGTAATGATCCGAATCTATATACGCTCCAGGGATCGATCGTACATTTAACACGCTGGATGAATGCCCTCCATCTATCACAACGTGATCAATTTGGTTTCTCGTGTTTTGATCAGGTGACAGCCATGTGGCTTTGTGAATATTTTTATATTGAAATCTGGTGCTACTAACTATTGGGTTGCCCAAAAAGTAATTGCGGATTTTTCATATAGTCGGCGTTGACAAATTTTTTCACAGCTTGTGACTCTGTAATTGCATTCTTTCTTCTGTCAGTTATCAGCTGTTACTTTTAGCTTGCTTTAGAAAAAAATGTAAAAAAAGTATATTTGATTAAAGTTCATTCTAAGTTTTATTAAAAATGCATTTACTTTCTTTTAAAAAATCGCAATTACTTTTTGGGCAACACAATACCATGTTTTTTGCCGCGACGAAATCTATCAGGCTCAACCCATTACTGGAAGTTATCTCGTGAAGGCTAAACTTTCCGACTGTTGGACAAAAAAATGTCTTATTTACCCATCTTCGCATTAAAATCTCCCAGAACGATTTTAATATCATGTGCGGGGCAGCGGTTATATTCTCTCTCTAGGCGCTCGTAGAAAATATCCTTGGTCTGCTTGTATTTGTCTTCCGTCGGTACATGGGCACAAATAAGGCTGATGTTGAAGAGTTTGGCTTTTATGCGGATTGTGGCTAGCCTCTCATCCACCGGAGTAAAGCTGGAGACATGGTGTTTCAGTCTCCGACTAACCATAAATCCACAGCCAAATTCATGCCTCGTATTTTGGCAGCTATAGTATAGCTCGTCAACTTTTGGTGTTGTAGTGACGTCATTCCCATCTAAGTTTAGCCTTGTACTTCTTTAATACATCCGCCAGAGCGTACACTGCACCTTCCCTATAAAGAGTGCGGACATTCCAGGTGCAGATCCCCAAATCATGCTCCTTTTTTCGTTTGCGTGAGTCGTCAACTTTGGGGGGTCCGTTTTTATACCCTCCACCATAAGATGGGGGGTATACTAATTTCGTCATTCTGTTTGTAACTACTCGAAATATTCGTCTGAGACCCCATAAAGTATATATATTCTTGATCGTCGCGACATTTTATGTCGATCTAGCCATGTCCGTCCGTCTGTCCGTCCGTCCGTCCGTCCGTCTGTCTGTCGAAAGCACGCTAACTTCCGAAGGAGTAAAGCTAGCCGCTTGAAATTTTGCACAAATACTTCTTATTAGTGTAGGTCGGTTGGTATTGTAAATGGGCCATATCGGTCCATGTTTTGATATAGCTGCCATATAAACCGATCTTGGGTCTTGAATTCTTGAGCCTCTAGAGTGCGCAATTCATATCCGATTGAAATGAAATTTTGCACGACGTGTTTTGTTATGATATCCAACAACTGTGCCAAGTATGGTTCAAATCGGTTCATAACCTGATATAGCTGCCATGTAAACCGATCTTGGGTCTTGACTTCTTGACCCACTAGAGTGCGCAATTCTTATCCGATTGAAATGAAATTTTGCACGAGGTATTTCGTTATGATATCCAACAATTGTGCCAAGTATGGTTGAAATCAGTCCATAACCTGATATAGCTGTTATATAAACAGATCTGGGGATTTGACTTCTTGAACTTTTAGATGGCGCAATTCCTATCCGATTTGGCTGAAATTTTGCATGACGTATTTTATTTTTACTTTCAACAACTGTGTCAAATAAGGTTAAAATCGGTTCATAACCTGATATAGCTGCCATAAAAACCGATCTGGGATCTTGATTTCTTGAGCCTCTAGAGGTCGCAATTATTATCCGATTTGCCTGAAATTTTGTACGACGGATTCTCTCATGACCATTAGCATACGTGTTTATTATGGTCTGAATCGGTCTATAGCCCGATACAGATCCCATAAAAATCGTTCTCTCTATTTTACTTCGTGAGCCCCAATGGGCGCAATTCTTATACGAATTGGCGGAAATTTAACACAGGTCTCCAACATATAATTTAATTGTGGTCCGAACCGGACCATATCTTGATATCGTTTTAATAGCAGAGCAACTCTTTTCTTATATCCTTTTTTGCCTAAGAAGAGATGCCGGGAAAAGAACTCGACAAATGCGATCCATGGTGGAGGGTATATAAGATTCGGCCCGGCCGAACTTAGCACGCTTTTACTTGTTACTATTCCTTTGTTTCTCATAGTAGTTCTCATAGTTTTCCGGGGGCGGGTAACTGGCCCAGCGCCTCAACCGCATGGGTTTTGTGGGATTGCACAAGTATCTCTCGTTGTGGCGAGCCACTTGGTCGATAATAGGTTATCGAATTCATAAATAATAATTTTTGTATCGTATTTCAACTAAATTTGCGTAGGGTAACCACCATATACGTTGTGGGTACATATCGTAGTGGTGTCAGCCAAAGTTCGGCCCTGCCGAATTCTCTGCGTTTCAACTTATTTATTTATTTAAATTATTTTCCACTCACTGACATTAACGAATGTCAAAGGCAGCTACCCTAGGGCGCACCACAGAGACTTCAGTGCCCACAATCGAAATGAAAGAGGAACCACTATTGCCATGAACTTTGTCAAATTAAAGCCACTCGGAACCATTAATTATTATCCCACGTTCCATTTCTTTTGCCCTTTGTTGGTCAGTCTGTCTGACTGTCCATTTAGTTTTGTGTACAAAGTACTGAACTCATTTCGGATTGGTCTTTATATTCATGCATGATGATGTATATCAAAATATATTTTTACTTGTTACTTTTACCAATGTCCAAAGGAAAATCAATGATGAATGAAGTAATTTTACTTGGTATTAATACCACAAAAAGTTTTACTTGAATTAAGAAAAGGATTTCGAATTACATTAAGCTATCCAGTCATGTATGATTTCCACTATACATACGAATGCAATGCTCATTTGCGTTTTAACTTTACGAAACGGCTGTGGAACTTTGCACATGGAAACACTAAAAGGCATGCACAAAAAGTAAATATGCTATTCTTATCTAAACCAACGCCATAGCCCTGAGATCTACTGAATTAACATTAGCCATACTAGTCTAAAGGTATGTAATATAAGTGGGGTGACCTCAAGCAAACCAACATTTGAAATCTGTATTATTATGCCCTCCACTATAGGATGGGGGCTATACAAATCTAGCCATTCGGTTTGTAACACCTCGAAATATTGATCACTTCAAGCAAACCAACATTTGAAATCCGTATTTCTATACCCACCACTATAGGAAGAGGGGTATACAAATCTAGCCATTCCATTTGTAACACCTCGAAATATTGATCTGCAACCGCATAAAGTACAGATCGACTTTAAATGTGAAGAATGAGAAAAGTATCATTCTTTACATTAAAAGTCTATTCGTCCGTCCGTTTAAATCATGATAGCGATCGAACGAATAATGATATTCGCTTGAAATCGTGCACAGATATTTCTTTTTGATATAGGTCATTGGAGGTCGGTTCAGATTTGAATGTAGGTCCCATATAAAATGGACTGTCGTTTTGATTTCGTGGGATCCTATAAACCGCAACTATTATTCTATTTGCATGTAAGTATGTCTATACGAGGGTTGCCTATTATATTTCGGGATTGGACAACCATCCTGTTGCAATCTGCCAACTGACAGCTCTGTCGTAAAGCTTGACATTTTTGAGGTTATACGTACTCATAACGTTTTGATCTACGGCCGCTTTTTGTGTTGTTTACAGTAAATTGAAAGATTCATCTCGCCCTAAAAAATGGAATTAAATCGTCAACAGTTTCATGCGTATGACAAGCTTGAAATTTTTGATGTTACACGTACTCATAACATTTTGACATACGAGCGCTATTTGTGTTGTTTACAGTAAATTAAAAGTTTCATTTCGCTCAAGAAACGGATCTAAATCGTAAACGCGAAGAATTTTCGTGCGATTAGTTTTTACAATTCTCGACGTGAATTAACTCAACAACAGTGCATTGATGAGCTTAATTAAATTTTTGGCGATGAAGCTCCATCAAGGAGCAGTGTTTATCGATTGAAAATTTGCCCAAGTACATTCTATTAAGGAACAGGGGCAAACATCTCACATACCAATGGGTGCTGTTCGATAGAAGTTTAAGCTTAAGGATAAGGGGCCTCCTTTTTGTAGCCTAGTAGCCGGGGTGCCGCAGTGCGACACCTCTTTGTGGGGAAGCCATACCAAATGGTGCGGTACCTCCAAAATGTTGCCAGCATTTGGAGGGGATAACCACCGCGGAAAATTCTTATGATGTTCTCGCCAGTATCCGAACCCAGGCGTTCAGCATCATAGGCGGACATGCTAACCTCTGTACTACGGTGGCCTTCATAAATTGGAGTCTTTAGGCAGCCGTTCGTCACGGACATTGAGTGATCTAATAAAAACAAGTCACTGCTCAGTTTTTTTGAACAAAATATAGGTCATTTTGGCAGCTATATCCCAATATAGAGCGATCTGAACCATATAGGGTAGGAACCACGGATGTAAAAACCTGGCTTAAGTCACTTTGACAAATTTCATGCAAATCGAATAATAAATGCGCCTTTTATGGCGACAAGGCTTTAAATCGAGAGACCGGTTTTTATGGCAGCTACATCCAAATCTGGACCGATCTAGGGCAATTAAAAATAAATAAAAGCGTGCTAAGTTCGGCCGGACCTAGTCTCATATACCCTCCACCATAGATCGCATTTGTCGAGTTCTTTTCCTGGCATCTCTTCTTAGGCAAAAAAGGAAATAAGAAAAGATTTGCTCTGCTATTAGTGCGATATCAAGATATGGTCCGGTTTGGACCACAATTAAATTATATGTTGGAGACCTGTGTGAAATGTCAGCCAATTCGAATAAGAATTGCTCCCATTGGGGGCTCAAGAAGTAAAATAGAGAGATCGATTTATGTGGGAGCTGTATCGGGCTATAGACCGATTCGGACCATAATAAACACGTATATTGGTGGTCATGAGAGGATCCGTCGTACAAAATTTCAGGAAGTTCGGATAAGAATTGCGATCTCTAGAGGCTCAAGAAGTCAAGATCCCAGATCGGTTTATATGGCGGCTATATCAGGTTATGAACGGATTTGAACCTTATTTGACACAGTTGTTGAAAGTACACAATCTTTGAAAATTTTAAGAAAATCGCTTCAGCCAACTATCACATAGTCATAATGGGTCTAATGGCGTTTTCGAGGGTTGGCGTGACCCCTTATAGTTCGATCTGATTTTGTATGCCAGATCCGAAATCTACTCTCGAATATCTTTCAATTGAGCCCCATATTGAAGTGAACGTGCAATGTGTCCGTTTCGGGGAGTTTTGGGGTTGGGGCGGCCCGATGGGTGTTCTGACTCAAATTTTAATACCATATTCGTATTTTAAACTCCAATACCTTTCATTTGATGTCTATATTCCACTTTTGATTTTGGGTTGTGTTTTTGGCATAAGGGGGAGGGTCCGTCCCCCTTTCGATACCGAAGAATTATATAGCCTATGTTTCCTTCCAGACCAACCTGCAAAATATGCGAAATTTCGGAAAAATCGTTTCTGCCGTTTTTCAGTCTATACGGAACAAACAAACCGGGTCCCCGAGAATCCGTGATTGGCTAATGTGCCCATTTTGGGCGTTTTTGTGAGGGTGGGGTGACCCCCTATACTTCGACATGAATTTGTATGTCAGATTCGTTATCTACTATCGCATACTTTTCATTTGATACCCATATTGTCCTTATCGATCCACTTTAGATTTTGGGTGGAGTTTTTGGGGTAACGGTGGAGTGTCCGCCCCTTTTGTTATTAATAAATTATAAAATATTCCTATTCCTCACCAAATTCGCCTTTCTTGTGAGTCCCATATTGTCATGATCGTCAAATAAACCCATTTTAAGGGGTTTTGGGGCTGGGGCGGCCCTCCATGTACTTGGACCAAACTTTTATTATGAAATCTCTTCTCTACTTTGAATACCTTGTCCCGATCGGTCCACTTTTATTTTTGGGTAGTACTTTTGTGGTAAGGGGGAGGGTTCGCCCCCCTTCCAAATCAAAAAATTATATAGCCTAACGGTGTACGGTTAGATTTCCTTGACAATAAAACCAGTGAATACTCATGATTCACTGCAAAACCAATGACGACCACCACCACCATCTTTCGATATATTTATTGTGATATTTCAATAACTTTGTGAAGATGACCCAAATTAATATTTTCGCCAATGCGATGCATATGTGAACAGACCATAAAACCCTTGAATCATAAAATACCTTTCCCATTGTGTTCAAATATTTGCGTTCACATACATTTTGTTTGCAGACGTGTTTTTAAACATTTCCAGCAGCAGCATATCCATTTTTTGAATTCCAAGCTCCTGTTTGCAGGCAACTTTTGCATTTGGCCATGTGTACTTTAGCTTGTGCTCTCGGATGCTACCAAATGTTTTCAACAACTGCCAGCATAGATACCCAAACACGCACACACACACATACACTCTATTGCAAATGCAAATCTTTACAAACACATAGACGTTTGCAGGCAAACATTTTTACATGTATATTAATGTACATGCAAAAGGATGTAAAAATTCGCATATGACATCCATTCGCTTGTATGTGCTACTCTCATAAGCATTTTTGTACATTTGAAATGCGTAAATGCACTTATGTAGCATTCTCACACAGTTTACTGTTTCAATTTAACTTTAAATTGGTTTTTAATTACTTAACTTTTAGCTGCTAATGCTGTTACGGCTTGCAATTCGGGATCTATACCAGCTCGTTGCAGGTAGAAAACACTCTTCCAAGATAATGCTTCATTTTGCAGTGGCATAAATTAATCTTTATGTTGTACACATTGGTAGGGAAAAGGTTTAACAATCGCCAATCAAAACAACAGTTTATCGAAAACGAAAGTTCAGATTGAAAAAGGAAAGGAAAAGGAAAAAAGAGGAAGAAAAAAACAAGAAAAAAGGCATAAAGCTCGGTCAAAATTTGGATACCCACCCCCTCGGGTATATATTGGGTTGGCCAAAAAGTAATTGCGGATTTTTCATATAGTCGGCGTTGACAAATTTTTTCACCGGCTTGTGACTCTGTAATTGCATTCTTTCTTCTGTCAGTTATCAGCTGTTACTTTTAGCTTGCTTTAAAAAAAAAATTGTAAAAAAAGTATATTTGATTAAAGTTCATTCTAAATTTTATTAAAAATGCATTTACTTTCTTTTAAAAAATCCGCAATTACTTTTTGGGCAACCTATGTAAACCACCTACAGTTATAATCTGGTGAAAATGCATAATTTATGCACCCTTAGTAGTTATTTCGAAATATGGTCCGATTTGGACCAAATTCGGCACGGAGATTGAGTGGTATTACAAATACAAGTCAATTTTGTAGAACAAAATATTGATCTTTTTGGAAGCTTTATTCAAATATACACCGATCTGAACCACATGAATGTCAAAACAATGAGACAATGAGACAAAAAATGTTTCTTTTATGTTCCCAAGACCTTAAGTCAAGAGATCGGACTGTATGGCAGCTACGTTCAAATCTGGACCGATCTAGGCCATTTTCGGGAAGAATATCGAGGGGCCTAACACAACGTACTGTCCTCAATTTCAGCGAAATCGGACAAAAAAATGCTCCTTTTATGGCCCCAAGACCCAAAATCGAAATATCGGTCTATATGGGGGCTATATCAAGGTATACGAGAGTTGCCTTTCATGTTTCGGGATTGTACAGCCCTTGTATTTCAATCTGCCAACTGACAGCTCTATCGAAAAGCTTGACATTTTTAAGGTTATACGTACTTAAAAGGTCTTGACATACGAGCGCTATTTGTATTGTTTACAGTAACTTAAAAGGCTCATCTTGCCCAAAAAATGGAATTAAATCGTGAAAATCTTCGAGCGATTATTTTTCAAATTTCGAAGTGTATTAAATCGACAACAGTGCCTCAATGATCTTATTGAGACAACCTCAGGCAATAGTTGGACCAGCATACATTCAATATTGCATGAACATTTTACGACCAAACAAATTTGTTAGCGTTGGATAACACACAATGTGTCAATCGCTCAAAAAAGGCTCGTGTCAGTTGCTCGAACGAAAAGCTCCAAAAATACGAAACAGCTGCATTTTTGAGCTTTGATGAGTCATCCGCCGTATAGTCCTAACTTGGCACCGAGTAACTTCGTTTTATTCCCCTATGGAAAAATAAAATGCAAGTTCAACTTTCTCGACACCTGAAGAAGCGGTTTTGGAGATACCTCAATCAGAGAGGCAAAAGCGCTTCGACAATTGGTTCAAACGTATGCAAAAGTGTACAGATTTTAATGAGGAATAAAGCGATTTTCGATGATTAATATTTGTTTTTGTGATCTCTAATCTCGAAATATAAAAGGCAACCATCGTAGCCCAACATAGCCCATCATCGAACTTAACCTGCCTATAGACAAAAAGCTCTGTGAATCTGTGCGAAGTTTCGGCTCAATATCTCTATTTTTAAAGACTGTGGTGTGATTTTATCAGACAGACAAATAGACGAACAGACGGACGATGACCAACTTTGAGGCCCTGCCAAAAGCCAAAAAAACTAGGAACTTGTAATTTCAGCACTTCATCTTGGTAATTCCGATCACTTTACCTTCCTTTCCTATATCATAACATGGACCGAAATGGCCTATTCAGAATACCAACCGACCTGTCTGTCTGTCCGTCTGTCTGTTCGTCTGTCTGTCCGTCTGTCCATGTTAATTTGTGTACAGGTCGCAATTTTCATCCTCTTGTCTTCAAATTTGGTATGGACATGTTTTTCGGCCTAGAGACGAAGCCTATTGAAATCGGAAAAAATCGGTTCAGATTTGGATATAGCTTCCATATATATGTTCGCCCGCCTTGCAGTAATCTTACATATACATGTTCGTCCGATTTGCAGTAATACAGCAGTAAAATGGTCATTTGTTACTTTATTCTCTCGAAATTTGGCAGGAAGGATTTTCTTATGACTCTCGATATAACTGGTGAATTTCATAGAAATCGGTTCAGATTTGGATATAGCTCCCATATATATGTTCGTCCGATTTGCAGTAATACAGCAATAAAATGGTAATTTGTTAACTGATTCTCTTGAAATTCGATAGGAAGAATTTTCTTATAACTTTCGATATTTCTGGTGAATTTCATATATATATCGCCCGATTTGCACTCCTAAACCTACTGCAAACGCATTTATTGAACAGTCTTCTTAAAATTTTACAACGCTTTCCTCGACGAATTCCACAATATCCATAAAGTTTGGTCGAAATCGGTTCAGATTTAGATATATTGGGTTGCCCAAAAAGTAATTGCGGATTTTTCATATAGTCGGCGTTGACAAATTTTTTCACAGCTTGTGACTCTGTAATTGCATTCTTTCTTCTGTCAGTTATCAGCTGTTACTTTTAGCTTGTTTTAGAAAAAAAGTGTAAAAAAGTATATTTGATTAAAGTTCATTCTAAGTTTTATTAAAATGCATTTACTTTCTTTTAAAAAATACGCAATTACTTTTTGGGCAACCCAATAGCTCTCATGTATTTGTTCGTCAGATTTTGGTTAATTTGTTGTCATTTGTCAACCATAGTTATTACATTTTGAACACATTTGCTGGATACATCTTCAAAATTCTTCAAAATTGGTTCAGTATTAGATGTAGGCCCCCTTTATGGGGTAGGTGTAGGGTATTATAAAGTAGGCACCGCCCGAGTTTTGTCTTTCCTTACTGGTTTTATTTGAGCTCATGCTGCCATACAAAATTAAAGTTAATTTATATAAAATACGAATTCTAGCGAAAAATTGAATGAAAAATTTAACTTCAAACCAACCTTAACTCAGGCGAAATTTTCGATATCAATTTAGTAGATTTTCAAAATTTCCATGAAAATAAAACACCATTAGTCAAGTTAGTAATGACTGTCGCTTTTAATTTCTGGAACCAAAACAATGTTCCACAACAAAATTAAATTAAGTAAACTCCATTGAAATCGCCTTAATCTATTCCTATTCAAAGCGAAATCATTCTATATTTCTTGGAATATGAAACTTTAGTTCTTCCAACATTTTTCCTAAACACAACATGCAAAGTCTTTTAATGTGATCTATTTAATTTAATTTTGTTTTTCCTCTAATTCTGTATTCTGTACATTACCCGAGTTTATTTTTAACTCACACACACACACACACCTGCAGATAGGTATATATATCAATGTCAGCTGTGGAACGTGTTTTTGTTTGTTCAACGTATGTTTACCGAATGATGAATGGCATATGGATCAGAATAATTTTCCGGATGGTATGGTTGCTGAAGAATAATTTTGCACAACACATGTAGACATGTCATCCAAAAGTATTTGCAATAAACGTGAACTTTATATGTATGAGCTAAAATTGCTAAGTGGGGGAGGTAGACACAGGACACCATTGATGAAATTTTCATTCAAAGTTGGTTTATGGCAGGCATACTGCTGAGTTTTTAGTAAAAATTCCTCATACCATAGAATTATTTTTTTTTTTTGTTAAGGTACTCTTAGTTTTTAATTAAAAGATGAAATTATTCTGGAATGCGTTAGCTAAAGACAAAAGTCTGTCGTTCCGACTTTATAATACCCAACACCTGTATGGATGATGTATTTTATTTTACATACCAAACTTCTGTCAAATGAGCAAATATTCGAGCTTCTAAAAACCGAACAAGGACGATCGAGAGACCTACATCAGGTTATAGACCGATTTCGACCATTCTTTGCACAGTTGTTGGAAGGCATAACAAAACACTACATGGTCAATTTCAGCCAAATCGGACAAAAATTGCGTCTTGCGAGGGCTCAAGAAGTCAAATCGGGAGATCGGTTTATATGGGAGTCATATCAGGTTATTGAACGATTCGGACCGTACTTGGCACAGTTCTGGGAAGTCATAAAAGAACATTATCCTGGCTTCCAGGGGATTAAGAAGTCAAATCAGAAGCAGGGTTGCCACTCAAGAGAATTAATTTCTACCAAAATTTAAGAAGAGTCCTACCAAACACGACCAAAACCTACCAAATGTTCTACAAGCCAAAAATCCTCTAATATTCATAGAGGATCTAGCCATATCCCTTCGTCTGTCTGTGGAAATCACTCTACAGCCTAAAAAACTATCGGTCATAGTTAAAGATGGAGATGGAAAGACGGAGGCCACCGTAGCGCAGAGGTTTGCATGTCCGCCTATGACGCTGAACACTCGGGTTAAAGTCCTGACGAGAATATTGGAAAAACAAGTAAAAGCGTGCTAAGATCGGCCGGGCCGAATCTTATATACCCTCCACAATAGATCGCATTTGTCGAGCTCTTGCCACGGTATCTCTTTTTAGACAAAACAAAGGATAAAAGAAAATAATTGCTATGTTATGGGAACAATATCAAGTTATTGTTCATTGCGGACCATAATTGAACTGAATATTGGAGACCATTGTAGACCATTGTGTAAAATTTCAGTCAAATCTAGTAAGAATTGCGCACTTTAGGGACTGAAGAAGTAAAATAGGGAGATCGTATTAGGCTATAAACCGATTAATGCCATATTCGACACGTATGTTAAAGGTCATGAGATAAGCCGTTGTACAAAATTTCAGCTAAATCGGATAATAATTGCGCCCTCTAGTAGCTCAAGAAGTCAAGACCCCAGATCGGTATATATGGCAGCTATATCAGGTTATGGACCGATTTAAACCAGACTCAGCACAGTTGTTGGAAGTCATAATAAAACACCTCATGCTAATTTTCAGCTAAATCGGTTAAGAATTGTACCCTCTAGCGGCTCAAGAAGTCAAGACCCCAGATCGGTTTATATGACAGCTATATCAGGTTATGAACCGATTTAAACCATACTCAGCACAGTTGTTTGAAGTCATAATAAAACAACTCATGCTAATTTTCAGCTAAATCGGTTAAGAATTGTGCCCTCTAGCGGCTCAAGAAGTCAATACCCGGCTCAAGAAGTCAAGACCCCAGATCGGTTTATATGGCAGCTATATCGGGTTATGGAGGGATTTGAACTATTCTAAGCACAGTTGTTGAAAGTCATAACAAAACACCTCATGCAAAATTTCAGCCAAATCGGTTAAGAATTGTGCCCTCTAGCGGCTCAAGAAGTCAAGATCCCAGATCGGTTTATATGACAGCTATAACAGGTTATGGACCGATTTAAACCAGACTCAGCACAGTTGTTGGAAATCGTAATAAAACAGCTCATTCCAAATTTCAGCCAAATCGGTTGAGAATTGTGCCCTCTAGCGGCTCAAGAAGTCACGATCCTGGATCGGGGACAGCTATCTCAAAACATGGACCGATATAGCCCATTTACAATCCCAACCGACCTATGCTAATAAGAAGTATTTGTGCAAAAATTCAAGCGGCTAGCTTTACTCCTTCGAAAGTTAGCGTGCTTACGACAGACAGACGGACGGACATAGCTAGTTAAACTTTAAATGTCATGACGATCATAAGGGGTCTTAGGCGAATATTTCGAGGTGTTCCAAACAGAATGACGACATAAATATACGCCCATCCTATGGTGGAGGGTATAATAATCCCCTTTCAATGCTGTCGACATATGTGAGGTACTGTCCCATTTGGTATGGCAGCAGTGAAAAAGCTTCTCCGCAAGAGGTTTCGCACAGCCGCACGCCGTTCGGACTCGGCTGTAAAAAGAAGGCCCCTTATCATTGAGCTTAAACTTGATTTTGAGACGTTTGCCCCTCTTCTTTAATGGAATGTTCATGGGCAAATTTGGATTGTTAAAGATGCTATGGATATAGCACCCCTTATACCGATTTGCCGATAAAATTTCTTGATCTCATAAAATATGTAAGTTGTCCCGATTTGGATGAACAACAATGTCGGATAAACCTGTCTCCAGATTTAATAACCGTTACTGTCAGTTGCATTGTACCCGTCAGCATCCGAGTGTGGGCCAGATATGTACATAATTGCATGTAGATGCCATATCCAATTGAAGGCAATCGTACGAAAGACTAAATTTTACCATTCAATTACGAAATTTGGTGCAGATCCCTTGACTCTTAGGAACCTACCAAAATAGCCAACACTTATTAGGGGATCGGTTTATATGGGAGTTATATCTAAATCTGAAGCGATATGGCCCATTTGCCCATAGCGATACGCGTTCGACCTCTATCGTGATTTCAACAGACGGACGGACGGAATATTTCGAGGTGTTACAAACGGTATGACGAGATTAGTATACCTATGTTGGTGGGTATAAAAAACTGATCCCACTTGTTGACGGCATCCGCAAACGGTTTAAGTATCAAAATTTGCATATCTGCACCTGGAATGCCCGCACTCTTTATAGAGAGGGTGCAGTGTACGCACCCTGTACGGATGTATTTGAGAAGTACAAGGCAGACATTACTGTCGTAGAAGAAGTGCTATGGCTCTGGAAGGGCTCCAAAAAACACTGAGTGGTGACACCCTATATTATAGCTGCCATGAGATGAGGCATGAAATTGGCTGTGGATTGTCGGAGAATGAAACACCTTGTCTCCAGGTTTACCAAGATTTTTTCTACGAGCGCCTAGAAAGGGAATATGCCCAATGTCCCTCCTATGATATTAGACAGTTCTGGGATATTTTAATGCGAAACCAGTAAGGAAGGGCAAAAGTCGGGCGGTGCTGACTGTAAAATTCCCTACAACTACCCAATAAGTACAATGTGGGACATATATCCAATTCAGAACCAATTTTGATGAACCTCGGCGAGCAAATATTTGGTTGCCCAAAAAGTAATTGCGGATTTTTCATATAGTCGGCGTTGACATATTTTTTCACAGCTTGTGACTCTGTAATTGCATTCTTTCTTCTGTCAGTTATCAGCTATTACTTTTAGCTTGCTTTAGAAAAAAAGTGTAAAAAAGTACATTTGATTAAAGTTCATCCTAAATTTTATTAAAAATGCATTTACTTTCTTTTAAAAAATCCGCAATTACTTTTTGGGCAACCTAATATATTCAAACTGTAAAAACTACGATTGAAAAATTACAACATTATGGCAAATTATCCAAAATCTGACGAACGTATATATGGGAGCTATATCTAATTCTGAACCGATTCCGAGCAAACTTCTCAGATAATGTGGAAGTCGTCAAGAAAATCGTTGTGCATTTTGGCAAGATTGGTCAATAAATGCGCTTGCAGTGGCTCTTAAAGTGAAAATCGGGCAATATACATATATGGAAGCTATATCTAAATCTGGGCCGACTTCTATGAAATTCTCCATTAATTGAGAGACATAAGAAAATCCTTCCTGCAAAATTTCGACAGAATCAGATAATAAATGATCACTTTTTTGCAATATTTCTCAAAATCACACGAACATATATATGAGATCTATATCTAATTCTGAACCGATTTCGAGCAAACTCGTCAGATACTGTGGCAGTCGTCGAGGAAAGTGTTTTGGAAAATTTTGGCAAGATGGATCAATAAATGCGCTTGCTGTGACTCTAGAAGTTAAAATCGGGCAATATATATATATAAGAGCTATATCTAAATCTGAACCGATTTCCATGAAATTCACAATTATAGTCGATAGTTGTAAAAAGATCCTTCGTGCCAAATTTCGAAAGAATCGGTTAACAAATTACCATTTTATTGCATTATTACTGAAAATCGGACGAACTTATATATGGGAGCTATATCCAGATCTGAACCGATTTTTTCTAATTTCAACAGGCTTCGTCTCTAGGCCGAAAAACATGCCTATACCAAATTTGAACATGATCAGATGAAAACTACGACCTGTACTTTGTACACAAATTAACATGGACAGACAGACAGACGGACAGACAGACAGACGGTCTAGCTAAATCGAATCAGAAAGTGATTAAAAGTCGATCGGTATACTTATCAATGGGTCTATATCTCTTCCTTTTGGGTGTTACAAACTAATTCACTAAGTTATAATACTCTGTACCACAGTAGTGGTGTAGGGTATAAAAAGGGAAAGAAAATGCCGTTTACCCTACTTTCGGAAAATTTGGTCTACACAAAGAAACTTGCGATAATGGATTAAGGCTAATAGACTTCGTCGGGGCAAACAACATGGTAATTAGCAGCACTAGACTCCAACATGGCTGTCACCCAATCAAAACCAGAGAAACCAAATAGATCATGTTGTGATAGATGGAAGGCATTCATCCAATGTGTTAGATGTACGATCGATCCGTGAAGCGAATATAGATTCGGATCATTACCTTGTTGCTGCAAAGGTTCGCACCCATTTGAACATGGCGAGAGGAAATTACGATCTGACACTGCACGGAAGCTGGACATTGAAAAGCTGCAAACACAACAAATGACAGCGGCATACTCCACTCGACTGACCCAACTGCTTGATGAAAGCACTCCTTGTTCCGATGATATAACGGCGCAGTGGCAATCCATTGCCAACTCCATGGAAAATGCCGCGAAATCCGTACTTGGATAGCGGAAGCCTCCTCCAAGAAACCCATGGTACAACCAAGAGTGTCGAGATGCTACTGAAGCCAAAAATGCGGCATATGGAGGAACCCTGCAATCAGTAGCAACGAGCCAGATGAAGGAGAGGTATCGGGGGAAAAGGAGAGAGGAGAAACGTATATTCCACAGAAAGAAGAATGAAATGTAAAGGCGTGAGTGTGAGCGAATTGAGATGGTACAGGTGTTATAATAAATCCGGAAATTCTACCAAAGAATTAAACATCAAACCGATGGCTTTGGTGCAGGCACATCCTCCTGCAGAGACAAAGAAGGAAATCTGGTAACTGATACAGATGGTGTGCTGAGGATATGGAAAGAATATTTTACCAAGCTGCTAGTGTCCGACGATGGTGGCGAAGAGGATACCGCAAAACCAATCGCTGATGACGGTATACAATGAAAAACTCCTAGTCAGAATGAGGTACAAGAAGCTGTGACCCGACTAAAGAACAACAAGGCAGCAGGAGCCGACGGGATACCCGCTGAACTATTTAAGACCGTAGTTTACACGCTGATAAGGCCTATGTATCAACTTGTCTGCGCAATTTGGCTAGAAGAACTCATACCCAGTGATTGGAACCCCAGCATACTTGTGCCGTGCACAAGAAAGGAGGCATATAAGCTACTCTCAATGCCGTTTGAGACTTTGTGAGTCCACCATAGACCAAATATTTACACTGCGCCATGTCCTGGAGAAGACCCGAGGAGAACAAATCAACACCTATCATCTTTTCGTTGACTATAAAGCCACCTACAACAGCCCTATACGTTCATAGGTATTTGACGCCATGTCTGAGTCTGGTATCCCTGCAAAACAATCTCTGTACTCTCTCCGTACAGTTCAATACCAAACGAGGTTTCAGACAGGGGGACAGCATATCGTGTGATCTTATTATAGGAATAGGCATGGCACACTACTCACAAGAGGATAAATGCTACTTCCTTATGGAGGCCACCGTAGCGCAGAGGTTAGTATATCCGCCTATGACGCTGATCGTCTGGGTTCGAACCCTGGCGAGACCATTGGAAAAAATTTTCAGCGGTGGTTTCCCCCCCCCCCCCCCCCCCCCCCCCAAAATTTGCATTTACTTCCCTATGCCGACGACATCGATATTTTGGGTCGGTCACCGGAAGAAGCAAATGTAGCCTTTGACTGTATGGGAAGAGAATCAACGAAAATTAATTTGGCAGTAAACGGAGATAAGACAAAGTGAATGGTATCAACTCCCACCAAGCCCTTTAAACCCGAGCATATAAAGAAAATGGAGAAAGTTGAGAACTTTAACTTTAAGATAGCCTGTAACTTAGTTTACCTCGATGCTACTTTGGATTGAACAAGCAGCCGATACTTCCCTTGCTGTTGCATGGGTACTTGCGAAAGCAAATGAGTTAGTACTTGGAGTGTTTATGAGAAAAATCCCTCGTAACATATATCGACCAGTTAGCGTAAATAGAGAATATAGACATCGTATGAACCAAGAGCTGTATGATGACGATAGCATAGTTAAACGCATTAAAATGCAGCGGTTGCATTGGCTAGGTCATGCCCAGCATGAAAGTGGGACGACCTAGAGCCCAATGGAAATATCAAGAGTTGGGAGACACCTCGAAACTTGGTGTCAAAGATTTTAGAAGGATCGTAGAAGATCGAGGCGTTCTACGTCCGTCTGATGAGACAAATGTTCTGTCATAGCCAATTTTTTGTTTGTTCCTCTTTCGAGAGGAGCTCAATGATGGGAGATGCAAATGGAAAAGGAAAGCCAAAGACAGCAACACACACCAACCACTATGGGACGAGTTTCGTCTTTGGTTAGAGGACTTTTCAACTGTATTGGGTGTGATGGCTTCAAGGGCCGTGCGTTGGTATGTTGTATTAGAATCGTATTAATAGCGAAATTTTAGTAAGAAAGTACGTATTCGCGTCAATACCATACCAACTAATGCATTCTGTGATCACCCGGATTTCCGCTTGCTGGACCGTATTATGATCAAGCGGTCGCAAACAGATCCTAGTTGCTTGGTCTTCAATCTAGACCTTTTGGCATGATCTTCAATCCAAGACCTTGTTCATTGCAACAGTTCCTCGCACTCGACCTGAAGTATCGTCTGAGGTATCCTATCTGAAATGTCTTCTATTTCTTCCAGAATTTCTATCGTCACCTCGATTATACGGCTATGGTATAACCTGCTTCTATCTCCCTCTAACAATTCTCAATCGCCTCGCTTCTCATCTTGAGTATGATTGTCGTATTGGTCGTCTCATACTTAATCTATATTTCTATGGACCGGTTATTTAGAATAGCCTCCAGTGATATGGTAGCCGTGGTCCTCATGGCAATGCCTAGACAACATGTTCTCTGCACCCATTGTATTGTCCTTATGTTGCACATTGTTTCCATAGCATTCCACCAAACTATAGAGGATAATATAGTATCGGTCTCATGCCGTTAATGAAGACTATGTGAACTATTCTTAGATAGTATGGGTACCCTGGATGTGTAATTGTTTTCCACAGGCTATTTTGAACATTTTTTTTTCAATGCAACAGCCCAAGCAAATTCCTTTATGGGGGTCCCTTTTCATATTTTCCACAATATCCCAAAAGCCTAACTCAAATTAGAAGCAATGACATTTTAAACATCTTAGGCTACGAGTAAAAACAATGATGTCAACAAAATTATCAAATTTTAATTTTATTTTTTTATTTAATTTTAATTTAAGCCTGGGTATTAAAACGCTTTGAGAATTTATTGTCCTAATTTTTTCCTTGTTTTCTGTAATTTTTTAGCAATTAGGAGTCGAGCTTAAAGTCATGATAGTTCTATTGAAATTTATTAACCACCAAAGGAAAGTGCAAAAAGGAATAAAAATAAATAACGCCAACACCAGTATGCCCCACACTTCGGCCGTAGCACTTTTCTGTGACTCCTGTGAGTGTTAACAATGATGAATGAATCTGCTTGAGTTCAAGCAGCAAAATTACAAAAAAAGATGCCCACAAAAAAAAAATAGGGAAAAACTAACCACAATAACTTAGCGCCTGCAAAGTCTGCGATTTATTAGAAAGCAATGGTAAAAACAATGTCTGAAAATAGGCATATGGCCAGTCAAGACGACTCGAAATTGCCTTATTTGCGAAAAGAGTTGCCAAAGACGTATAAAATCATCACAGCCTCATATCCCATTCGAAGGCCTTGCTTGATAACTTTCCTTTAGATGGATATTTGATTGCAAAATGCATTAGTCTATTGTGGTAAGATAAGGCACGATCTTGGCATAGTATTACCTTTGGCGCTAGGAAAAACCTTTACAGTTCTTCGTGAATGCAGAGCCTGGGACCATGAAGTCTGACACTCCTTTAAAAGCCTCATTCCTTGTAGCCCAGGAGTTTCTCAGTTCATTTTGTCCAACCTACTCCAAAACATCGATCCCAAAAAAGTATTGTTCGTCATAAAATTCTAAGTCTTTCTAGCGACGTATGTGTGTATGTCGTCCTTCATATTTCTATACCTTATACCACCACTGTGGTTCAGGGTATTATAATTTCGTACATATGACATATGAATAAAATCGTGTTTTTTGCCTGCTGTTACTACCACTAAAAAAATAAGTAAAAAGGCGTTAAGTTCGACCGGGCTGAACTTTGGATACCCATCACCTCGGGTATATATGTAAACCACCTTTCGCCAAAATCCGGTGAAGAATGCATACCTTATGCCCCATAGCAGCTATATCAAAATATGCTCCGATTTGGACCAAATACCTATAAGTACAAGTCATTGTTCAATTGTGCAAAAAAATGGTCTTTTAAGTACCTTTATCTAAAACTAAACCGATCTGAACCATATACGACACGGTTGTTGAAAAGCCTAACATAAGTCACTGTGTAAAATTTCAGTGAGCCTATACTTTAAGTATCGATACCGGTCCATATGGGAGATATAATCAAATCTGGACCGATTTGGGCCAAGTTGCAGAAAAATATCGTGGAGCCCAACACAACTCACTGCCCTAAATTTCGGCGAAATCGGAAAATATATGCGATTTTTTGGCTCCAAAACCTTAAATCGGGAAATCGGTCTACATGGCAGACATATCCAAATCTGGACCGATTTGGGCCAAATATAAGAAAAACGTCGTAGGGTCTAACTTAATTCACTGTTCCAAATTTCGGCGAAATTGGACAATAAATGCGACTTTTATGGGCCCAAACCTTAATACGAGAGATCGGTCTATATGACAGCTATATCCACATCTGCAGCAATCTGTGCCATACTGCAGAAAATGTCGAGGGGCCTAACAAAGCAGTGAATTTTGGCAAAATCAGACAATAAATGCGCCTTTTATGGGCGTAAGACCTTAAATCGAGAGATCGATCTATATGGCAGCTTTTCAAATCCAGACCGATCTGGGCCAAATATTTCATCAAAATCGGATAATAGGTGTGGCTTTTATGGGTCTAAGACCCTAAATCGGCGAATCGGTGAATATGGGGGCCATATCAAGATATTGCCCATCTTCGAACTTAACCTGTTTATGGGCAAAAAAAAAAAACGAATCTGTGCAAAGTTTAACTCAATATCTCCATTTTTAAAGACTGTAGCGCGATTTCCACAAACAGACGGACGGACATGGCTACATCGTCTTAGATTTTTACGCTGATCAAAAATATTGGGTTGCCCAAAAAGTAATTGCGGATTTTTTAAAAGAAAGTAAATGCATTTTTAATAAAATGTAGAATGAACTTTAATCAAATATCCTTTTTTTACACTTTTTTTCTAAAGCAAGCTAAAAGTAACGGCTGATAACTGACAGAAGAAAGAATGCAATTACAGAGTCACAAGCTGTGATAAAATTTGTCAACGCCGACTATATGAAAAATCCGCAATTACTTTTTGGGCAACCTATAAAAATCAATTTGTGTTTGTTTGTATGTTTGTGTGTTCCTTATAGACTCAGAAACGGCTGAAGCGATTTTCTTGAAATTTTCACAGATGGTGCACAATGACCCCGTGGTGAAAATACGGTACTACATTTTTTGATATCTGAAGGGGGGGCGGACCTTCCCCCTTAGCCAAATTTTCAGAAACGCCAGATCTCGGAGATGGGTGGTGGGTGGTGGAAATTTTGTGTGCTCTCATATAGTACCCTAAAAATAAAAATTTGGTGTCCAAATTTCGGATGGGGTACCTAGGGGGGCTGCCCCACTCTAAAACCTACCAAACATATATTTAAACCAATCACGACAATATGGGACTCAAATAAAAGGTATTTAGGATAAGAAATCGTATCTGATATCCAATTGTCGGACCAAGTGCTAGGGGGACCACCCCAAGCCCCAAAACACCCCTAAATCGGACATATTTACCGACCATGGCAATATGGGACTCAAATGAAAGGTATTTGCGAGTAGAATACGAATCTGATATCCAATTGTGGGACCACGTTTCTGGGGGTCCACCTCTTCCCCAAAGCACCCCCCAAACAGGACTTATTTACTGACCATGGTAATATTGGGCTTAAATTAAAGGTATTTGAGTGTGGAATTGAAATCTGATATCCAAATATGGGACCAAGTGTTTGGGGGGGCCGCTTCTCCCCAAAAACATTCCCCAAAGGGGACAAATTTACGACCATAGCAATTTGGGGCTCAAATGAAAGGTTTTTGGGAGTAAAGCACGAATTTGATATCAATATTCGGGAAAAGTGTCTATGGGGCCACCCCCCCCCACAACACCACCCAAATAGTAAGTATTTTCTGACTATTGCAATATGAGGCTCAAATAATAGGGTTTTTAAAATGGAACACGAATCCGATACATATTTTCAAGGCCAACTCACTGAGTGGTCGCCCATCCCCCAAAACACCCCCCAAGGCGGTCATGTTTGCCAACTATGGAAATATGGGGCTCAAATTAAAGGTATGTGGGAGGAGACCACGCATCTGATATCAACATAAGGGGCCAACTGTCTAGCGGACGTCCCACCACCATAACAACCCCCAAATAGGACGTATTTGCTCACCAAGACAATTTGGGTATTAAAGAGAGTGGAACTAAATATTCATAGTTTTTAGGGCCAATACTCCAAACCGGACATATTTGCTGACTTTTGCAATAAGGAGTTTAAATGAGATTAGAAAACGAATTTGATATCCAATTTTGAAAGCAGTGGCAATATGGGGTTCAAATAAATGATATATGAGAATAGAGCACGTTGCTGATATATATTTCATATAGAGTAAAAGAAGGCGCAGCGGAGCGGGCCCGGGTCAGCTAGTATATATATATATTATAGGGTCGGAAATGGATATTTCGATGTATTCCAAACGGAATGACAAAATGAATACACCCCCATCCTTCGGTGGTGGGTATAAAAAGCACTATATTACATTATACATATAGGTGAAAAATTTTTAACAGAGGCATTCAACGTCATAGGCGGACATGTTAACGGCTGCGCTACAGTGGCCTCCGATGCTAATTAAAAGTTTCAAATATTTGATTGAAAATGTTCCGGTTTTTCTATTTGGAAAATTTCCGGTTGCCCAAAAAGTAATTGCGGATTTTTCATATAGTCGGCGTTGACAAATTTTTTCACAGCTTGTGACTCTGTAATTGCATTCTTTCTTCTGTCAGTTATCAGCTGTTACTTTTAGCTTGCTTTAGAAAAAAAGTGTAAAAAAAGTATATTTGATTAAAGTTCATTCTAAGTTTTATTAAAAATGAATTTTCTTTCTTTTAAAAAATCCGCAATTACTTTTTGGGCAACCCAATACAAAGTTATAGCTACTATTTATACTTTTTTACATAAAATTTTACACTATTTTAACATTTTTACAATTTTTTGTTACTCTTTTTGCAGGTAAATTGTTAGCATCACTGTCAAGGACCTCCTATTAAATGGCTTGTGACCATTTGGATCTCCAGATGCTTATGAAGTCAAATGGGAGGACCAAACTATATGGAAGGTAAAATTCGCAAAATTACAAATTTAGCTCTTTGGGGTGGGGTTTGCTTAGCTTGAAGTTTAACTTAGAATTGATATTTATATAGAGAAAAATTACTCCAATACCTTTTGCTGGACTCGATAACAAATTGAATCGGTATTCATAAATTCATGCTCTACTCCCAAAAAGCTTTGATTTTAGTACCATATTGTAACAATCTTCTATATGCCCGCTATTATGCCCACCACCGAAGGATGGGGGCATATTCATTGTGTCATTCCATTTGCAACACATCGAAATATCCATTTCTGAATATGTATTATTGATCGTCGTAATAATCTAAGACGATCTAGCCATGTCCGTCCGTCTGTCTGTTGAAATAACGCTGCAGTCTTTAAAACAAGAGTTATTGATCTGAAACTTTGCACAGCTTCTTTTTTTTTAAGCAGGTTAAGTTCGGAGATGGGCTATTTCGGACTATATCGTGATATAGCTCCCATATAGACCGATCCACCGATTTAGGGTCTTAGGGCAATAAAAGACACATTTATTATCCGTGAGTTGTGTTTGGCCATTCGATATCCTTCTTGAATTTTGCCCAGATCGGTTCAGATTTAGATATAGCTGCCATATAGATCGATCTCCCGATTTTAAGTCTTGGGCCCATAAAAGACGCATTTATTGTCCGATATCGCTAAAATTTGGGACAGTGAGTTGTGTTAAGTCCTTCGACATCTTTTCGCAATTTGGCCCAGATCGTTCCACATTTGGATGTAACTGCCATATAGACCGATCCGCTCTACTATACTCCTAAAAACATTTTCTAAGCCGCATATTGTCCTGATATTCCAACAACATTCACCCTAAAAAATCCAAAGCAGCATTTTTAGAAAAATCCAGAAAGGCAACTCTGCTTTCAACTCTATTTCCCACAGGGGCCAGTACATTGCAGCAGAAAAAACTTTGTGTATTTTTTTCCCCCAAAAAACTTTTGTATTAAAACTTGTTTTAGTTCAGACTTTCAAAATCACACACGCGCAACAGATTCGGAATTCCCTCCAGACGGTTATATTTGGACTCACCTATAGGTTATGACCTGCTCACCATACGCAGGGTATCACAATGTAATAAAGTACAATGAGGGATTATGTGAGGTTTGTTCAAAAACCACCATTGTTGAAAGCACAGCAGGAGAAAAAGACAAATAAACATTATATCGAAAAGGAGGATGTGAAGTGTAAGATGACTTACACGAAAGGAAAACAAAGAGCAACGACGAAGAAACGTAATCGTAAAAAATAACAATGACCAAGTTTTCTTAAGGCAAGTGGCGCAAAAAGGAAAGAAATAATGGGAAAAAATAAAAAGTGAATTGTTTCTCCCCGACCCCCCATCACGAAGTGAAGTTGTAAATCCTTTGAAAATAAATCCTCATTGAAAAGCCAGCATTAAAGGAATTCTTTCTTTCTTAACAAGTGTAATTAACGACATTTAATCAGTAAGAGCAAAAAGTTGATGGCACATCGATTGTCTTCGCACTTTAACAGCACATAAATATGAACCAATTTACAATCAATCTTCAAAATTGCAAATGCAAATGGAAATTTAACTATGAACATTCCATTAAGGATTAGAGGAAAACTTCTCACATATCAATGAGTGATGTCTGATTCAAGTTTAAGCTTAATGGTAAGGGGTCTCCTTTTTATAGCCAAGTCGGAACGGAGTGCCGCAGTGCGACACCTCTTTGGGGAGAAGTTGGATATGACTGCCATACCATTTTTATACCCACCACTATAGGGTGGGGGTATACTAATCTAGTCATTCCGTTTGTAACACCTCGAAATATGCGTCTAAGACCCCATGACATTTTATGTCGATCTATCCATATCTGTCCGTCTGTCCGTCCGCTCGTCTGTCTGTAGAAAGCAGGCTTACTTACGAAGGGGTAAACCTAGCCGATTAACATTTTGCACAAATAGTTCTTATTAGTGTAGGTCGGTTGGGATTGTAACTGTGTCATATTGGTCCATGTTTTGATATAGTTGCCATATAAACCGATTTTGGGTCTTGACTTATTGAGCCTCTAGAGGGCGAAATTCTTATCCGATTGGAATGAGTTTGCACGACGTGTTTTGTTATGATTTCCAACAACTGTGCCAAGTATGGTTTAAATCGGTCCATAACCTGATATAGCTGCCATACAAACCGGACTTGGGTCTTGACTTCTTGAGCCTCCAGCGTGCGCAATTCTTATCCGATTGGAATGAATTTTTTCAGGACGTGTTTTGTTATGATATCCAATAACTGTACCAAGTATGGTTCAAATCGGTCCATAACCTGATATAGCTGTCATATAAACAGATCTGGGGACTTGACTTCTTGAGCTTCTAGAGGGCGCAATTCCTATTCGATTTGGCTGAAATTTAACATAACGTATTTTATTCTTACTTTCAACAACTGTGTCAAATAAGGTTCAAATCGGTTCATAATCTGATATAGCTGCCATATAAACCGATCTGGGATCTTGACTTCTTGAACCGCTAGAGGTCGCAAACATTATCCGATTTGCCTGAAATTTTGTACGACGGATTCTCTCATGACCATCAACATACGCGTTTATTATGGTCTGAATCGGTCTATAGCCCGATACAGCTCCCATATAAGTCGATCTCTCTATTTTACTTCTTGAACCCCCAAACGGCTCAATTCTTATTCGAATTGGCAGACATTTTACACAGGTCTCCATTATATAATTTAATTGTGGTCCAAACCGGACCATGTCGTGGAATCGCTTTAATAGCAAAAAAAATCTTTTCTTATATCCTTTTTTCCTAAAAAGAGATGCCGAAAAAAAATTCGACAAATGCGATCCATGGTGGAGGGTATATAAGATTCGGCCCGGCCGAACTTAGCACGCTTTTACTTGTTTGGTCCAAGGATGAACGCTATTGATTTTGATTTAGATATAGCTCCCGTATATATCTTTCATCCGATGTGCCCTTTTAAAGGTGCAGAAGTCACAATTTTGGTGCAATCCTTACGAAATTTTGCACGAAGTGCTTTTTATACCCACCACCGAGGGATGGGGGTATATTCATTTTGTCATTCTGTTTGCAACACATCGAAATATCCATTTCCGACCCTATAAAGTATACATATTCTTGATCAGCGTAAAAATCTAAGACGATCTAGACATGTCCGTCCGTCTGTCCGTCTGTCCGTCTGTCTGTTGAAATCACGCTACAGTCTTCAAAAATAGAGATATTGAGCTGAAATTTTGCACAGATTCTTTTTCTGTCCATAAGCAGGTTAAGTTCGAAGATGGGCTATATCGGACTATATCTTGATATAGCCCCCATATAGACAGATCCGCCGATTTAGGGTCTTAGGCCCATAAAAGCCCCATTTATTATCCGATTTTGTTCAAATTTGGGGTAGTGAGTTGTGTTAGGCCCTTCGACATCCTTCGTCATTTTGGCTCAGATCGATTCAGATTTGGATATAGCTGCCATATAGACCAATCCTCAGATTTAGGGTCTTAGGCCCATAAAAGCCACATTTATTATCCGATTTCGCTGAAATTTGGGACAGTGAGTTGTCTTAGGCCCTTCGACATCCTTCGTTAAATTGGCCCAGATCGGTTCAGATTTGGATATAGCTGCCATATAGACCGATCCTCCGGTTAAGGGTCTTAGGCCCACAAAAGCCACATTTATTATCCGATTTTGATGACATTCGGGACAGTGAATTTTGTAAGGCCCATCAACATCCTTCGTTAATTTGGGTCAAATCGGTCCAGATTTGGATATAGCTGCCATATAGATCGATCCTCCGATTTATGGTGTAAGGCCCATAAAAGCCACATTCATTATCCGATTTTGCTGAAATTTGGGACAGTAAGTTGTGTTAGGTCCTTTGACATATTTCTTCAATTTGGTCCAGATCGGTTCAGATTTAGATATAGCTGCCATATGGACCGATTTCTTGATTTATGGTTTTGGGCCCATAAAATGCTCATTTATTGTCTGATGTCGGCGAAATTTGGAACAGTGAGTTAAGTTAAGCCCTTTGACTTACTTCTGCAATATCGCACAGATCGGTCCAGATTTGGATATAGCTGCCATATAGAGCGATATCTAGGTTTTATGTTTTGGAGCGATTAAAGACGCATTCATTGTCCGATGTCGTTGAAATTTGACACAGTGAGTTTGGTTAGGTTCTTCGACGTCCTTCTTCAATTTTGCCCAGATCGGTTCAGATTTGCATATAGCTGCCATATAGACCGATCTCTCGATTGAAGGTTTAGGGCCCATAAAAGAGGCATTTATTGTCCGATTTCGCCGAAATTTGGGACAGTGCTTTGTGTTAGGCTTTTCGACATGTTTATGCAACTTGGCCCAAATCGGTCCAGATTTGGATATAGCTGCCATGTAGACCGATATCTCGATTTAAAGTCTTGGCCCCATAAAAGGCGCATTTATAATCCGATTTCACTGAAATTTGACACAGTGACTTATGTTCGGCTTTTCGACATCGTGTCGTATATAGTTCAGATCGGTATGAGGTATATGAGTATAAGGAATGAAATTTTCACCGAATTTTGATGAAAGGTAGTTTACATATATACCCGAGATGGTGGGTATCCAAAGTTCGGCCCGGCCGAACTTAACGCCTTTTTACTTGTTTTAATATGTGTGGGAAATTCATTGAAATCGGTACAGCATTATTGGGTTGCCCAAAAAGTTATTGCGGATTTTTTAAAAGAAAGTAAATGCATTTTTAATAAAACTTAGAATGAACTTTAATCAAATATACTTTTTTACACTTTTTTTCTAAAGCAAGCTAAAAGTAGCAGCTGATAACTGACAGAAGAAAGAATGCAATTACAGAGTCACAAGCTGTGAAAAGATTGATCAACGCCGACTATATGAAAAATCCGCAATTACTTTTTGGGCAACCCTAGATATAGCTCCCATATATATCTTTCATCCGATATGCCCTTTTAAAGCTGTAGGAGCCACAGTTTTGGTCCGATCTTTACGAAATTAAGCATGAGATGTTTCGTGTGAAGTCCCAATATCTGTGCAAAATTTCATCTAAATCGGTTCAGATTTAAATATAGCTCTCATGTATAACTTTCATCAGATTTGGCCTATTAAAGCTATAGGAGCCACAGTTTTGGTCCGATCTTTACGAAATTTAGCATGAGATGTTTCGTGTGAAGTCCCAATATGTGTGCAAAATTTCATCTAAATCGGTTCAGACTAAAATATAGCTCTCATATATAACTTTCATCGGATTTGGCCTATTAAGGCTGTAGAAGCCACAATTTTGGTCCGATATTTACCAAATTTGGCACCAAGAGCTCTTTGTGACGTACCAATATATGTGCAAAATTTCATTAGAATCGGTTCAGATTTATATGTAGCTCCCATGAATATCTTTCATCCGATATGGTCTTTTTAATCTGTAGAAGGCACAATTTTGGTCCAATTTTTACCAAATTTGGCAATTTGACGTCCTAGTATGTGTGCAAAATTTCATCAGAATCGAATCAGATTTAGATATAGCTCCCATATATATCTTTCATCCGATATGGTCTTTTAAGGCTGCAGAAGGCACAATTTTGGTCCAATTTTTACCAATTTTGACACGAAGCACTTCTTAAAAGTTAATTCCATTTAATTTAATCTTTACTTAATATTGCCTTACTACCATATGGCTGAGACATACAAATTATTAATCTTAGTTATTCACTTTGAGCGTTTGCTATCATGTAATGTATTCAGTTTAGTGTGAATGTATCCGTGTTTGTGCTTTTTTTTCCCTCATAACTACCCCCAAAATTGAAACTACGAATAACTTAAATGTGTCTCTATGGTTGCTGTGTCACGTCCAACTATTGCTGTCATTTTTGTGCTATGTTTAAGGGGACGTGCAAAATTCCGTAATCACTTTTTCTGTAAGGAAGTGTTAAATTGTTTTAATCCACTAATTAGAAATGACATGGCGCCATGGTATTAACAAAGCAGTCTACTTAACGGCGATGTCTTAATTAAAATAAAGCCTTTTGCTAATCACTTTTTTTTTTTGAAGAAACGACTAGCAAATAGACAAAATATGTCCAACTGGGCGAAACATGTTTTTCTCGGTCAGTTCGCCCAAAAAATACATGCATAATCAATGAAAGGCATATTGATTGGATGAGGACTCCATATATGGGTCATTGCATGAAATGTTGATGCATCTTATCCCTACCTAACAGTCTTGAGAAGACGACAAAACTTAAAATAGAGTGGGTAATAATTTATTTTATGTTAATTTCTCTTTCAAGGTGAGCTTCACAATCGAAAATTTTATACAATGGAAAACTGAAAGCCACAGGAGATACACCAGGATCAGTAGGAAACTTCTCTCATCGATCGGAGATCGGACTACATGACACCTTTTTCAAATATGTTTAGATCTTTACCATATTCGGCGAGGATGTTTATTAAAATATTTCAAATTACAGAACCAAGCAAAATCAGGTAATTCATGTGCCTTTTATGGTATGGTACGGTCTATAGTCGTTAGATCAGTCAATATATCAGCAATATTCAAATAACATATGGTCTGACCCATGCCACGAATGTCGAAGGTTCGAGTCCAATTTTAACTGAGGAACGTGTATCAGCAAGCGTCATCCTGCAAAGTTGTATCTGTCTTGCAAGAACTCTAGTCATAGGTATGGCTTGGAATATCTTTTAATGTATAGGGCTGTCGAATAATTTGTAGTCAAGAAGAGTTGTTGTTCTTCTCGTGTCTTTTCCAGGATTTGCAAATTTTTGCCCATAAACATTCCCCTAAGGAACTGGGGCAAACTTCTCACGTATCAATGAGTGCAGTTCGATTCAAGTTTAAGCTCAATGATAAGGGGCCTCCTTTTCTATAGCCGAGTCCGAACAGCTTTGGAGAGAAGTTTTACATGGCATAGTATCTCACAAATGTTACCAGCATTAGGAGTGGAAAACCACCGCTGAAAGTTTTTTTCTGATGGTCTCGTCAGGATTCGAACCTAGGCGTTCAGCGTCATAGGCGGACATGCTAACCTCTGCGCTACGGTGGCCTCCAGGATTTGAGGCAGTGTAAATCCACCATAGATTTACCAGGTCTAAAGTCGCACTGATAGGGTCCAATTATTTCGTTAACTTAAGAGTATAATTTTTAGCACAATACGCTCCATTGTTTCTTGAATGCGATGGGAAAGAGGCTCATTCCCCTGTAATTGACACCTGCTGTCTTGTCCCCTTTCTTGTGAACGGGGCATAGTATTCTGAGGTTCCAATCATGAGGTATATTTTTTCTAGCCTGATTGTGCAGACAACCTGACACATGAGCCTTATCAACGTATCGCCCCTGATCTTAAGTAGTTCAGCGGGTAACCCATCTGCTCCTGCTGTCTTTCTGTTTTTCAGTCGATTTATTGCTACGGCGAATCTTGCACATGTAAATCCTTCTGTGCGTCCTCCTCCATTGTAGAACAATTTGCGCACTGTGGAAAGGTGTCATGTCCGAAGCGATACAGGTAGCTTCCATAGCAACCATGACCTGTCAAAAATTGGGTCGGGTTGAAGTTAAGCTCCCCATGCTTTCGGGTTAACCAATGATTTATATTGTCAATAATTTATTAGACTAATGGCGATTTGGGGATGTATCCCAACTTTTCTGACAGTTTTCCATCGTTGTTACTCTCTGAGACCTACGAATGGAATTTCTTGGCGTGCTTCCGACTTCGACTACTCTTTAGCAGGCAACCCATCAGCTCCTGCTGCTTTTCTGTTTTTCAGTCGGTTTACTGCTATGGCGAATCTTGCACATGTAAATCCTCCTGTGCGTCCTCCTCCATTGTAGAACAATTTGGGCACTGTGCAAAGGTGTCATGTCAATCTGGAATATTTACTAGCCAGCATATCAAAGGGGATTATCCCCGCTACTACGTATGCTGCGTCGCTTGAGATGGTTCGAGCTATGGATGTTATGTTGGATCTTGAAGAGGTCTTTAGCTTTGGTTCCCAAACAGCGGCTCCATACAATGGAGAAGAATTTACGACACTTGGTGGCTGGCGAGTAGTTCTCTTCGGCTTCGTCTCGGGCCGCCAATCTTTGGCATCATTCTGTTTATATTTGATGCATTTTTAACAGCTTATTCCAAATTCTCCTTATTATACCCACTACCGAAGGAGGGGGGTATATTTATTTTGTCATTCCGTTTGCAACACATCGAAATATTCATTTCCGATCCTATAAAGTATATATATTCTTGATCAGCGTAAAAATCTAAGACGATATAGACATGTCCGTCCGTCTGTCTGTTGAAATCGCGCTACGATCTTTAAAAATAAAGAAATTGAGCTGAAACTTTGCACAGATTCTTTTTTTGTTCATAAGCAGGCTAAGTTCGAAGATGGGCTATATCGGACTATATCTTGATATAGCCCCCATATAGACCGATCCGCCGATTTAGGGTCTTAGGCCAATAAAAGCCACATTTATTATTCGATTTTGCTGAAATTTGGGACATTAAGTTGCGTTAGGCCCTTCAACATACTTCGTCAATTTGGCTCAGATCGGTCCTGATTTGGATATAGCTGCCATATAGACCGATCCTCCGATTAAGGGTCATAGGCCCATAAAAGCCACATTTATTATCCGATTTTGCTGAAATTTGGGACAGCGAATTGTCTTAGATCCATCGACATCCTTCTTCAATTTGGCCCTGAATGGTCCAGATATGGATATAACTGCCATATAGACCGAACCTCCGATTAAGGGTCTCAGGCCCATGAAACGCACATTTAGTATCCGATTTTGCTGAAATTTGGGACATTGAGATGTGTCAGCCCGACATCCTTCGTCGATTTGGCCTAGATCGGTCTAGATTTGGATATAGCTGCCATATAGACCGATCCTCCGATTTAGGGTCTTAGGCCCATAAAAGCCACATTTATTATCCGATTATGTTGAAATTTGGGACAGCGAGTTGTCTTAGGCCCATCGTCATCTTTCTTCGATTTGGCTCTGATCGGTCCAGATTTGGATATAGCTGCCATATAGACCGATCTCTCGGTTCTAGGTTTTGGGGTCATAAAAGACGCATTTATTGTCCGATTTTGCCGAAATTTAAGACAGTGTCAAAAGACAGTTCTTTAATTTGGCCCAGATCGATTGAGATTTGAACATAGCTGGCATATAGACCGATCTCTCGATTTAAGGTTTTGGGCCCATAAAAGGAGCATTTATTGTCCTATTTCGCCGAGATTTGAGACAAAGCGTTGTGTTAGGCTTTTCGACATTTTTCTGCAACTTGACCCAAATCCGTACAGATTTGGATATAGCTGCCATGTAGAGCGATATCTCGATATAAAGTCTTGACCCCATAAAAGGCGCATTTATAATCCGATTTCACTAAAATTTGTCACAGTGACTTATGTTAAGCTTTACGACAATCGTGTCGTATATTGTTCAAATCGGTTTATTTTTAGTTATAGCTACTAAAAAGACCAATATTTTGTTATACACAATTGAACAATGACTTGTACTTGTTAATATTTGGTCCAAATCGGAACATATTTTGATATAACTGCTATGTAATTTTTACCGGACGTTGATAAAAGGTGATTTACATATATCCGGGTGGTGGGTTTTTTTTCATCTCAATATCTCTATTTTTAAACTCTATAGCATGATTTCAACAGACAGACGGTCTCTAGCTATGTGTCTCTCCGTCACATATTTTCGGCAGAGTCTGCAGCTATCCACCTGAGACATAAAAGCTTTTGCAATATGTCTACATTCCAGACACCACTTTCTCACTGACACCGTCTCTCTTAGTCAACACGAAGACCATCCAATCTTTATATTTCCCATTTGGAGAGCTTGATTGGCTTTTTGCCATTTGGGTACCTCCATTAGTTTTCTTTAAACTTTTTATTGCTCGTCTCCTGTTTGTGTGTTAACTGTAAAGCTTTGGCAAAGGCATTGCATATCTCCGTTTTGGTTGTAATGTCATCCATATTTCTGTACTCTATGACAACCCCCTGATTGTGGGTGTTTATTTCGACTTGAGCGCCAGGGCATTGTTTAATCTTATCGTTGAACTATTCGATAAGGTTCCGAGTTGGGTTTTTAGCGTTATACCATCATCAGGAATTGTTTCAGTGGTATACTAATCGCCACCATTATCGGATACAAGCTGCTGGAAAAAAATATCTTTCCATATCCTCAACTTATTGAGAGGCGAGTTCTGAGAATATTTTATTTCACTCGGGACCGGTTAATTGGCAGTCTAGATCGTGCGATTTAACGCCTTTAGAATATTTTTTGTGGGGCTATGTTAAAGCTCATGTTGCTCATGTCAATGGAAGACAACATTGAAGCATTTATTCGTGAGATACCGGCCGAAATGTTGAAATGAGTATGCCAATATTGAGCTAAGCGGATGGATCATTTGAGGCGCAGTCAAGGTCAACTTTTGCATGAAATAATCTTACCGACCGTACTGTCGATTTAAATAAAGATTTTAAGCATTTTATAAACCGACTCACGAATTTGAATTCTTAAGGCCTTAAATGCGTCAATTTTTATATAAATTTACCCAACACCATATGATGGGTGGTATACTAGATTCGTTGGAAGCCTCAATTTTTGTCCGCTTTGGCTAAAATTTTGCACATGGTGTTCTGTTACGACTTTCAACAACTGTGACAAGTACGGTCAAAATCGGTCTTTAACCTGATGTAGCTCCCGTATAAACCGATCTCTTCTTCTTCGGTTTCTAGAAGCTTTCATCTTTGGCTGGTTTGGCAGAAATTTGGTACGTAAAGTAAAATAATGGCCTCCAATTAATTTTATTTTGTGTCAATTTTACGCAGAATCCATGGAGGTGGCTTTCAAACATTCGGCCCGGTCGAACAGAAACGCTTCTGCTATGACTTCCAACATCAATGCCAAGTATGATGCGGTTCGGTCCTTTTACTGATATAACCCCCAAAACAACCGATACCTGGATTTGATTGCTTGAGCTCCTAGAGGCCTTAATTTACACCTAATTTGGCTGAAATTTGACACAGCGACTTCTGCTATGACTTCCAGTGTCCGTCTCAGGTATGATACGAATTGGTGTATATACTGATATAGGCCCCATAATATCGATTCCCCGGTATGACTACTTGAGACCACAGTGGCCGCAACCAATTCCCGATTTGATTGTTGTAAAACATTTCAAATATTGGGTTGCCCAAAAAGTAATTGCGGATTTTTCATATAGACGGCGTTGACAAATTTTTTCACAGCTTTTGACTCTGTAATTGCATTCTTTCTTCTATCAGTTATCAGCTGTTACTTTTCATTCTAAGTTTTATTAAAAATGCATTTACTTTGTTTTAAAAAATCCGCAATTACTTTTTGGGCAAGCCAATATGAACTAAGTTATTAATGGCAAATTTTTTAAGGAATACATGGTGGTGGATACCTAAGATTCGGCCCGGCCGTACTTAGCACGTTTTTACCTTTCTCTTATATCTAACTTTTATGCCTACGAAATATTGGTAAGCCGTATATCCATGGGTAAGTTCAGCGCTGCCGAACTTTATAAATGATTTTACTTGTTGTTTACTATTCTCATTTCGTTTTCTTGTTTGCTATTAAATCGACCATATGCCTTATCTTTGCAAAGTGGAAACCCATTTAAGGACAACAAAAAACATACCCGAATGCCTTTTTCACGTACAACCATAAAATCATGTCAGAATTGATTAACGGCCAAAATGAAAATTGACACAACTGAAAAATGTATGGGGTAAATGCATATTAAATGCCTTCTCGTATTACTCATACTGCGGCAAGTAGTCGAAAAAATGGCTTTGGCGAATACCTACAAAAATATGGCATCAATTATTAATATGATTAGGCGACATGGTGTCATTAAAAGTCTGCTTTTGGTGAAGTGTAGAAATGTTTGTGCGACAATTTCCTTGAAAGAACCCATTCACACGTTGGAAGAAATTGTTTTTGGTAAGAAATCAATCATCACCATCATCATACGGCGAAGGTCACGATTTAAGGCCATCTCATATCACATAATTAATTTTGCTTTTAATGGTGTTAACATTTTCTACAGTGTAAATCTTTCAGAGGTATGAGTGACTGTCGCTTGTTAACAGGAGAATTTGGAGAAATTTGGATGAACTTGACTGTTAAATGCTGTTTTGCTAAATAAGGCATTGCAATAAAATTTTCTAGAAATATAATTTAATTTTTTTTCTTGTAGACGTTTAATTTTTGTCTTTGGCAGACAGTTGTTCAGATATCCATTTTTATTTTATTAGTTTTTTTTTTTGAGTAAAATCCCCCCCCCCCCCATATTTAAACTTATTTTTATTTTCATCAACATCAACCGCATTATCATAATTAAAAATCTTTAATCCTTCATTGCTGATGCCACTAAGACGTTCTGCCTATATGAAGCCTAGTCATGCAGACATTGATGGACAGAGGTTAAATGCAATAACAGCAGAGAGGAATATTCTTGCCGCAAGAATTCTTATGACGCTACAGTACAAAACAATCAATGTTTCATGAATATGGTAAAAGCCATAGGAATGAAATTTTTTTCTTATAAGGGAGTAGATTTTTTATATGTTAATTAAAAGCTTCATTAATTTTTATACCCACCACCGAGGGATGGGGGTATATTAATTTTGTCATTCCGTTTGCAACACATCGAAATATCCATTTCCGATCCTATAAAGTATATATTGGGTTGCCCAAAAAGTAATTGCGGATTTTTCATATAGTCGGCGTTGAAAAATTTTTTCACAGCTTGTGACTCTGTTATTGCATTCTTTCTTCTGTCAGTCAGCTGTTACTTTTAGCTTGCTTTAGAAAAAAAAGTGTACGAAAGTATATTTGATTAAAGTTCATTCTAAGTTTTATTAAAAATGCATTTACTTTCTTTTAAAAAATCCGAAATTACTTTTTGGGCAACCTAATATATTCTTAATCAGCGTAAAAATCTAAGACGATCTAGACATGTCCGTACGTCTATCCGTCTGTCCGTCTGTCTGTTGAAATCACGCTACAGTCTTCAAAAATAGAGATATTGAGCTGAAACTTTGCACAGATTCTTTTCTTTGTCCATAAGCAGGTTAAGTTCGAAGATGGGCTATATCGGACTATATCTTGATGTAGCCCTTTAAATATGGCTTTTATTTGCCCTCTTAGGCAAATAAAAGCCACATTTATTATCCGATTTCGCTGAAATTCGGGACAGTGAGTTGTGATAGGCCCTTCGACATCCTTCGTCAATTTGGTTCAGATCAGCCCAGATTTGAATATAGCTGCCATATAGACCGATCCTCCGATTAAGGGTCTGAGGCCCATAAAAGCCACATTTATTATCCGATTTTGCTGAAATTCGGGACAGTGAGTTATGTTAGGCCCTTAAACATCCTTCGTCAATTTGGCCAAGGTCGGTCCAGATTTGGATATAGCTGCCATATAGATCGATCCTCCGATTTAAGGTCTTAGCTCCATAAAAGCCACATTTATTATCTGATTTTGCTGAAATTTGGGACAGTGAGTTATGTAAAGCCCTTTAACATCCTTCGTCAATTTGGCTCAGATCGGACCAGATTTTGATATAGCTGCCATATAGACCGATCTTCCGATTTAGGTTCTTAGGCCCCTAACAGCCACATTTATTATCAGATTTTGCTGAAATTTGGGACAGTGAGTTGTGTTAGGGCCTTTAACATCCTTCGTCAATTTGGCTCAGATCAGTACAGATTTGGATATAGCTGCCATATAGACTGATCCTCCGATTTAGGGTCTTAGGCCCATAGAAGGATCATTTATTTTCCGATGTCGCCGAAATTTAGGACCATCAGTTATGTTAAGCGCCTTGACATACTTCTGCATTATGGCAAAGATCGGTCCAGATTTGGATATAGCTGACATATAGACCGATCTCTCGATTTAATGTTTTGGGCTCATAAAAGGCGCTTTTATTGTCCGATTTTTTGAGACAGAGAATTAAATAAAGCCCCTCCACATATTTCTCCAATTTGGCCTAAATCGTTCAGGATTTGCATATAGCTGCCATACAGACCGATATCTCGATTTTAAGTCTTGGCCCCAAAACCGTCGCATTTATAATCCGATTTAATTGAAATTTGACACATTGACTAAGGTTAGGCTTTTGGACATCCATGTTGTATATGATTCATATAAAATGCGGCGGATATATAGACCAAGAGAGACAATGTCGGATACAAAGGAAAGCAGGTAAGGTCGGGCTAAGCCCTAAAAGGACTTAGGTATTAAGTTCGGCCGCGCCGAACTTTGCATACCCAGCACCTCGGGTACATATATCAACCTCCTCTCGTCACAATTCGGTGAAAATTAAATAACTATGCACCTAAATTCGGCACGGACATTGAGTGGTCTAATAAATTTAAGTCACTGTTGAATTTTGTATTTCAAATTTCAACAAAATCGAGTAATAAATAAAGCTTTAATGAGCTTCAGACCCTTAACCGGCACATCGGTATATATGACAGTTATATCTAAATACAATCCTATTTTTGCCATATTTGGGTCGGATGACGGGTGGCCTAAAACTACTCACTGTTTCACATTTCAGTGAAATTGGGTAAAAAAAATGCTTTTATGAGCTTCAGACCCTTTATCGGGAGATCGGTCCATATGGCACCTATATCTAAATATAGCCCGATCTTAACCGTATTTAAGTCAGATGTTGGGGGACCTAAAACTATCCACTGTTTCAAATTTTAGCGAAATCGGATACAAAATAAAGCTTTTATGAGCTTTAGACCTTTTATTGGCTGATCGGTCTATATGGCAGCTATATCTAAATATAGTTCGATTTAAACCAGATTTAAGTCAGATGTCTGGAGGATTAAAATATCCCACTGCTTTTAAAATCAGCGAAATCGGGTAAAAAAAAAGCTTTTATGGGCTTCAGACCCTCTATCGGGAGATTGGTCTATATGGCAGCTATATCTAAATATAGTCCGATCTGGTAGTTAAACTCACCGCTTCACAAAAAAATGGTAATCCACGGCTAGCCTTAAAATTTTCTCATTAGCTATGCCAAGTCAAAGCTTCATTTCCAACTCTTTTTTCCCTTATGATAAGATGCATTGTGAACAAGACAAACGAAAAATAGGTAAGGCGTCCCTTAAATAGAATATCAACAAAACTAATCTGATAAATTTAATTTTTTCATTTAAATTCCTACCATACAAACTGTAGACGGTTATTCAAATTTCATGTAGTAGACAATTTCTGTTGTCGAGAGAAATTGTCTACCAAAAAGGAAAGGTAGCTTAAGATTAGGGTCAGTTATGACTAAATTCATTTTATCAAAACGTCCGTCGATGTGTCAGTCCGAAGTAAACAAAGGGAATTGTTGGAACAATCATAATAACAATATATTTAAAATGTTATTTGGGAAGAAAATTGGTTCATATTAAAAACGATGGACATTTCTAGGATATTTGGTCCTTCGTAGGAAATGTCATTGAAGTTAAGATATAATCTTAAATTAGTATATCATTTTTTTGTTAAAATGATATTCGCCAAGGAATAAAATGATTAGCAAATTGTAAAGGAAAGGTCTGACATTAATGGTGTTTATAAATATGAAGCAAGTAAATTATGCTCTTTAAGGGGGTTTGTATATTAGAAAAAACTAACATAGAAGAAACTACATTTCAAAGAAAAACATGCAAGAAGAACACATGAGAGACTTCAGATAGGCAGATGATATAACCCAATTTGTAATAAAGAAAATTTTCTACAAAACAAAATCAGCTGTCATATAAAAAATTTAATCGGTAATTGATATTCTAGTGAAACATGAGGAAGCTGAAAGCCAAAAAACGGTTCTGATGGATTTTGACTTGGCTTATCTCAGGCTTATCTTGTCCTTTCTTCATCTCAACTGTGGACACAAACACCCCCGTGTCGTTGTTTGGGTAGCTTTCGAAGGCCTGCAGAAAACCGTTCTTTGGTGACTGTTTGTGGTGAACTCGTGAACGCTAAGTCCATATGATGTTGTATTTCAAGACTACTGAAAAGCGAGACTCTGAAGATATAGTTAAACGAACAAATTACTGTTGAGTAGATAATTTTGAAAAACAACCACCATTCAGTGCTTGGGAATATTTTTATATCGAACTCATCGCTGCTACAGTGAGATATCGGAAATAACTCGCTGTACACTGAGTCATATGAAAGCGTCTCGCTGTCATTTTCAAAAGATGAACTGGCCACGCAAACCGTTTGAAAACTGTTTGTTTACCCAGGAGGTCAGTATATATTTCGGTATCATAACAGGACCCATAGGGATGCCAGTTCACTTATGCAAAATCGGTGCGGCAAGTGATAGAATGGGTAGGGCATGTGGGGAAACGGCTTTCGTGGCCAACAGACACCGGTACTTAACTGGCGACATAATAGCAGACATAAACCAACTAAATGATAAGGAAAATAAGTAAAAAGTCGTTAAGTTCGACCGGGCCGAACTTTGGATACCCACCACCTCGGGTATATATTTGAACCACATTTCATCAAAATCCGGTGAAAATTGCATACCTTACGTCCCATAGCAGTTATAATGAAATATGTTCGGATTTGTACCAAACACTAATAAGTACAAGTCATTGTTCAATTGCGTATTACAAAATATTGGTCTTTTTAGTAGCTATATCTAAAAATAAACCGATCTAAACCATATACAATATGGATGTCGAAAAGCATATCATAGGTCACTGGGTCAAATTTCAGTGATATCGGACAATAAATGCGCCTTTTATGGACCCAAAACCTTAAATCGAGAGACCGGTCTATATGGCAGCTATACCCAAATCTGGACCGATCTGTTCCATATTGCAGAAGTAGGGGCTTAACTTAACTCTCTGTCCCAAATTTCTGCAACATCGGATAATAAATTTGGCATTTATGGGCCTAAGACCCTAAATCGGCCGATCGGTCTGTATGGCAGCTATGTACAAATCTGAACCGATCTGAGCCAAATTGACGAAGGATGTGGAAGAGCCTAATACAACTCAAAAATTTTTCCTATTCCACTAGGGAACAGTGGCAAACTTCTCACATATCAATGAGTGCAGTCCGATTCAAGTTTTTAGCTCAATGATAAAGGGCCTCCTTTTTAAAGCTAAGTCCGTAACTCACAAATGTTGCCAGCATTAGGAGGGGAAAACCACCGTTGAAAATTTTTTCTGATGGTCTCGCCAGGATTCGTACCCAGGCGTTCAGTGTCATAGGCGGACAAGCTAACCTCACGCTGCGGTGTTTAAAAATAGATACATTGAGCTGAAACTTTGCACAGATTTGTTTTTTGTCCATAAGCAGGTTAAGTTCTAAGATGGGCTATATCGGACTATATCTTGATACAGCCCCCATATAGACCGATCCTCCGATTTAAGGTTTTAGGCCCATAAAACCCACATTTATTATCCAATTTTGCTGAAATTTGGGATAGTGAGTTGTGTTATACCCCTAGACATATTTCATCAATTCGGCTCAGATCGGTCGAGATTTGGATATAACTGCCATATAGACCGATCTCTCGATTTAAAGTTTTGAGCCCATAAAAGCCACATTTATTGTCCTATTTTGGTGAAACTTGGGACAGTGAATTGTGTTAGGCCCTTCGACTTCTTCTTTAATTTGGCTCAGATCAGTCCAGATTTGGATATAGCTGCCATATGAGCCGATCTCTCGATTTAAGGTTTTGGGCCCATAAAAGGCGCGGTGTTTGATGTCACCGAAATTTGGGACAGTGAGTAAAGTTGAGGTCATCCACATACTTCTGCAATAAAGCGCAGATCGGTCCGGATTTGGATATAGCTGTCGTATAGACCGATCTCTCGATGTAAGGTTTTGGGGCCATAACATGCGCATTTATTGTCTGATTTTGAGACAGTGAGTTGTGGTAGGCCCTTCGTCATATTTCTTTAATTTGGTCTAGATCGGTTCAGATTTGAATATAGCTGTCATATAGGTTTTGGGGCCATAAAAGGCGTATTTATTGCCCAATTTCGCAGAAATTTGGGGCATTGAATTGTGTTAGGCTCTTCGAAATCCGTGTCTGTCGTTTATGATTCAGATCGATTTATTTTTAGATAGCTCCTAAAAAGACCAATACTTTGTTATACACAATTGAACAATGACTTGTACTTATAAGTATTTGGTCCTAATCTGAATATATTTCAATATAGCTGCTATGGGACATAATGCATGTATTTTTCGCCGTAGTTTGACAAAAGATGGGTTACATATATACCCGAGGTGGTGTGTATCCAAAGTTCGGCCCGGCCGAACTTAACCCATTTTTACACGCACGACAAGCCGATTACTGGCCGAGGTGTATGTCCATGGTAGCATGGGGGGATTAATATCCACACCCTCTTTTTTACCTAACCTAACCTATAACAAAATAGGATCATGAATTTAAATCCATTGTGATGGGTATCCAAAGTTCGGCAAGGGCGAACAAAATACGTTTTTACTTGTTTTTTCTCATATGTTTAAAAAAAGTTCCTTTCAAAGTAAAAACAAAGAAAATACTTAAGATTTTATCGTTAATTTCGATGTTGCTGTTGCTATTGGTTACCATGTCATGGTTATTATGCAAAATGACATCTGTATTCGAATGTCTACACTTATAGATGGATATTCATGTCAGTGCAACTGCAGTTTTATAATTTCCCCTATAGCAAGTGGGGAATAATCAATTCGTCATTTCAGTTGCAATATGAAATGAAACTACTCCAAAGAAAATTTTAATAAAGAGAGCGGGAAGAATTTTTGCATTTTAACGAGAACTATCGGATTTATGTTTGGGCCCAATGATGGGCATTTTTGTGGCCAGGTTTGGCCATAGTGCCGCAGACTGACATTTCATCAAAGAGAAGCTTTGCAAAGCTGAAAGGTTTAAAAATTTAAATAAAATAAGTGAGGGGACAAACAACTCTTATTTATTTCTATGATGGATTCGGCTGAATTTGAACCTTGGCATTCTGATTTGACTTTTTGAATGCCCGTAGAATGCAATAGTTTTCCTTCTTGGCAGAAATTCTCAAGTTTCGTTTTATAACAACCTTCAAACTACTTGTCAAATTAGGTGCAAGTCGCATTATCTGGTTATAGTCCAATGAAATGAGAAACAAACGAAAAACAAGTAAAAACGTGCTAAGTTCGGCCGGGCCGAATCTTATATACCCTCCACCATGGATCGCATTTGTCGAGTTCTTTCCTGGCATCTCTTCTTAGGCAAAAAAGGATATAAGAAAAGAGTTGCTCTGCTATTAAAACGATATCAAGATATGGTCCGGTTCGGACCACAATTAAATTATATGTTGGAGACCTGTGTAAAATTTCAGCCAATTCGTATAAGAATTGCGTCCATTGGGGCTCACGAAGTAAAATAAGAGAACGATTTATATGGGATCTGTATCGGGCTATAGAACGATTCAGACCATTATAAACACGTTTGTTGATGGTCATGAGAGGATCCGTCGTACAAAATTTCTGGCATATCGGATAATAATTGCGACCTCTAGGGGTCAAGAAGTCAAGATCCCAGATCGGTTTATATGGCAGCTATATCAGGTTATGACCCGATTTGAACCTTATTTGACACAGTTGTTGAAAGTAAAAATAAAATACGTCATGCAAAATTTCAGCCAAATCGGATAGGAATTGCGCCATCTAAAAGCTCAAGAAGTCAAATCCCCAGATCAGTTTATATGACAACTATATCAGGTTATGGACCGATTTCAACCATACTTGGCACAGTTGTTGGATATTATAACGAAATACTTCGTGCAAAAATTCATTCAAATCGGATAAGAATTATGCCCTCTAGAGGCTCAAGAAGTCAAGGCCCAAGATCGGTTTATATAGCAGCTATATCAGGTTATGGACCGATTTAAACCATACTTGGCACAGTTGTTGGGTATCATAACAAAACACGTCGTGCGAAATTCCATTCCATTCGGATAAGAATTGGGCCCTCTAGAGGCTCAAGAAGTCAAGACCCAAGATCGGTTTATATGGCAGCTATATCAGGTTATGGACCGATTTGAATCATACTTGGCATAGTTGTTGGATATCATAACAAAACACGTCGTGCACAATTTCATTCTGATCGGATAAGAATTGTGCACGCTAGAGGCTCAAGAAGTCAAGACCCAAGATCGGTTTATATGGCAGCTATATCAGGTTATGAACCGATTTGAACCATACTTGGCACAGTTGTTGGATATCATAACAAAACACGTCGTGCAAAATTTCATTCCTATCGGATAAGAATTGCGCACTCTAGAGGCTCAAGAAGTCAAGACCCAAGATCGGTTTATATGGCAGCTATATCAGGTTATGGACCGATTTGAACCATACTTGGCACAAATGTTGGATATAATAACAAAACACGACGTGCAAAATTTCATTCTGATCGGGTAAGAATTGCGCACGCTAGAGGCTCAAGAAGTCAAGACCCAAGATCGGTTTATATGGCAGCTATATCAGGTTATGGACCGATTTGAACTATACTTGGCGCAGTTGTTGGATATCATAACAAAACACGTCGTGCAAAAATTCATTCCAATCGGATAAGAATTGCGCACTCTAGAGGCTCAAGAAGTCAAGACCCAAGATCGGTTTATATGGCAGCTATATCAAAACATGGACCGATATGGCCCATTTACAATACCAACCGACCTACACTAATAAGAAGTATTTGTGCAAAATTTCAAGCGGCTAGCTTTACTCCTTCGGAAGTTAGCGTGCTTTCGACAGACAGACGGACGGACGGACGGACGGTCGGACGGACGGACGGACGGACAGACGGACGGACATGGCTAGATCGACATAAAATTTCACGACGATCAAGAATATATATACTTTTTGGGGTCTCAGACGAATATTTCGAGTAGTTACAAACAGAATGACGAAATTAGTATACCCCCCATCTTATGGTGGAGGGTATAATAAATTCCGATTTGCCATTATGTGCAACTGGTCTATGATCAAACTAGCCTTTGTCGGCCTATTCAGTTCGGTTATAAATTCCATTTTGAATTTTTGAGTTTTTGAGCAATCTTTATGAAATACTTACTTTACTTTAATTGGCTATGACAAAATATTTGTTCCACTATCCGAAGAATAGCGTTCCAAGAGCCCCGATCAACTGCGCTCATTCTAAAATCTCTGACACCAAGTTTTGAGGTGTCTGCCACCACTTGATCTTTCTATCGGGCTTTTGGTCTTCCTGGTTTGCGTGTACCACTGTGTTTGACTTCAAAAGACTTCTTTGCTGGAGCTTCTTCATCCATTCTGACAACATGACCTAACCAACGCAGCCGTTGTATTTTGATGCGTGTAACTATGATATCGTCATCATACAGCTCATACAGCTCGTGGTTCATACGTCGCCTATATTCTCCGTTAACGCAAACTGGTCCATACATATTACGAAGAATCGTTCTCTTAAATACTCCAAGCACTGCCTCATCTGCTTTCATAAGTACCCATGCTTCAGAACCATATAACACTCGGGTAGTATCAGTGTCTTGTAAAGTGTAGTCTTCGTCTGTCGAGAGGTGGCCTTGTTTCTAAACTGCTTACTTAGTCCAAAGTAGCATCTGGTTCGGACAGATTCTTTCCTATTCTATCTGAGGAACGCGTATCAGCAAGTGTCATCCTGCAGAGTCTTATTAGTTTTTCAGGGATACCAAACCCAGACATGGCTTGAAATACCTTTGAACGTAAAGGAGTATCGAAGGCGGCTTTGTAGTCAACAAAGAGATGGTAGGTGTTGATTTGTCCTTCTCGGGTCTTTTCCAGGATTTGGTGCAGTATGAATATCTGGCCTAGGGTGAATTTACCTGGTCTAAAGCCGCATTGATAGGGCCCAATTATCTCATTGACTTTAGGTTTTAATCTTTCACAAAGTACGCTCGAGAGTATCTTGTATGCGATGGGGAGGAAACTTATTCCTCTATAGTTGGCATATTCCGTCTTGTCTCCTTTCTTGTGTACGGGACATAGTATGATGAGGTTCCAATCATCGGGTATGCGTTCTTCCAGCCAGATTGCGCAGATAAGCTGATGCATACGCCTTATCAGCGTGTCGCCTCCGGTCTTAAATAGTTCAGCGAATAACCAGTCGGCTCCTGCTGCCTTGTTGTTCTTTTGTCGGGTCACTGCCAATTGGACCTCATTCTGACTAGGAGGTAAACATTCTATACCATCATCAGGGATTGGTTCTGCGGTATCCTCTTCGCCGCCAACGTCGGACACTAGCAGTTGGGTAAAATGTTCTTTCCATATCCTCAGAATGTTATCTGTGTCAGATACCAGATTTCCTTCTTTGTCTCTGTAGGAGGATGTGCCTGCACCAAAGCCATCGGTTTGATGTTTAATTCTTTGATAGAATTTCCGGATTTCATTCTGACACCTGTACATCTTAATTCGCTTACACTCACGTCTTTCCGTTTCCTTTTTCTTTCTGCGGAATAGACGTTTCTCTTCTCTCCTTTTCTCACCATACCTCTCCTTCATCGGGCGCGTTGCTACTGATTGCGGGGTTGCTCTTTTTTTGGTCGTATCATGGGTTTCTTGGAGGAGGCTGCCGGTACCCAAGTACGGATTTCGCTGCATTTTCCATGGAGTGAGCAATAGTTTGCCACTGCGCCATTATATCATCGGAACAAGGAGTGCTTTCATCAAGCAGTTGGGTCAGTCGAGTGGAGTATGCCGCTGCCATTTGCTGTGTTTGCAGCTTTTCGTACTTTCCTCGTCATATTTAAATAGGTGCGAACCTTTGCAGCAACAAGGTAATGATCCGAATGTGTATTCGCTCCACGGACCGCTGGTACATCTAACACACTGGATGAATGCCTTCCATCTATCACAACGTGATCAATTTGGTTTCTCGTGTTTTGATCTTTATGAAATATCGAATTTATATACGCGGCAGGGTATATAAGAGTCGTTCAGGATGAACATAACGCGCTTTTACTGTTTTTATACCCTCCACCATAAGATGGGGGGTATACTAATTTCGTCATTCTGTTTGTAACTACTCGAAATATTCGTCTGAGACCCCATAAAGTATATATATTCTTGATCGTCGTGACATTTTATGTCGATCTATCCATGTCCGTCCGTCTGTCCGTCCGTCCGTCCGTCCGTCCGTCCGTCCGTCCGTCCGTCCGTCCGTCCGTCCGTCCGTCCGTCCGTCCGTCCGTCTGTCTGTCGAAAGCACGCTAACTTCCGAAGGAGTAAAGCTAGCCGCTTGAAATTTTGCACAAATACTTCTTATTAGTGTAGGTCGGTTGGTATTGTAAATAAGCCATATCGGTCCATGTTTTGATATAGCTGCCATATAAACCGATCTTGGGTCTTGACTTCTTGAGCCTCTAGAGTGCGCAATTCTTATCCGATTGGAATGAATTTTTGCACGACGTGTTTTGTTATTATATCCAACAACTGTGCCAAGTATGGTTCAAATCGGTCCATAACCTGATATAGCTGCCATATAAACCGATCTTGGGTCTTGACTTCTTGAGCCTCTAGAGTGCGCAATTCTTATCCGATTGGAATGAAATTTTGCACAAAGTGTTTTGTTATGATATCCAACAACTGCGCCAAGTATAGTTCAAATCGGTCCATAACCTGATATAGCTGCCATATAAACCGATCTTGGGTCTTGACTTCTTGAGCCTCTAGCGTGCGAAATTCTTATCCGATCAGAATGAAATTTTGCACGTCGTGTTTCGTTATTATATCCAACAACTGCGCCAAGTATAGTTCAAATCGGTCCATAACATGATATAGCTGCCATATAAACCGATCTTGGGTCTTGACTTCTTGAGCCTCTAGCGTGCGCAATTCTTATTCGATCAGAATGAAATTTTGCACGACGTGCTTTGTTATTATATCCAACAACAGTGCCAAGTATGGTTCAAATCGGTTCATAACCTGATATAGCTGCCATATAAACCGATCTTGGGTCTTGACTTCTTGAGCCTCTAGAGTGCGCAATTCTTATCCGATAGGAATGAATTTTTGCACCAAGTATTTCGTTATGATATCCAACAACAGTGCCAAGTATGGTTCAAATCGGTCCATAACCTGATATAGCTGCCATATAAACCGATCTTGGGTCTTGACTTCTTGAGCCTCTAGCGTGCGCAATTCTTATCCGATCAGAATGAAATTGTGCACGACGTGTTTTGTTATGATATCCAACAACTGTGCCAAGTATGGTTTAAATCGGCCCATAACCTGATATATCTGCCATATAAACCGATCTTGGGTCTTGACTTCTTGAGCCTCTAGAGGGCGCAATTCTTATCTGAATGGAATGGAATTTCGCACGACGTGTTTTGTTATGATACCCAACAACTGAGCCAAGTATGGTTTAAATCGGTCCATAACCTGATATAGCTGCCATATAAACCGATCTTGGGTCTTGACTTCTTGAGCCTCTAGAGGGCACAATTCTTATCCGATTTGAATGAATTTTTGCACCAAGTATTTCGTTATGATATCCAACAACTGTGCCAAGTATGGTTGAAATCGGTTCATAACCTGATATAGCTGTCATATAAACAGATCTGGGGATTTGACTTCTTGAGCTTTTAGAGGGCGCAATTCCTATCCGATTTGGCTGAAATTTTGCATGACGTATTTTATTTTTACTTTCAAGAACTGTGTCAAATAAGGTTCAAATCGGTTCATAACCTGATATAGCTGCCATATAAACCGATCTGGGATCTTGCCTTCTTGACCCCTAGAGGTCGCAATTATTATCCGATATGCCTGAAATTTTGTACGACGGATCCTCTCATGACCATCAACAAACGTGTTTATTATGGTCTGAATCGTTCTATAGCCCGATACAGATCCCATATAAATCGTTCTCTCTATTTTACTTCGTGAGCCCCAATGGGCGCAATTCTTATACGAATTGGCTGAAATTTTACACAGGTCTCCAACATATAATTTAATTGTGGTCCAAACCGGACCATATCTTGATATCGTTTTAATAGCAGAGCAACTCTTTTCTTATATCCTTTTTTGCCTAAGAAGAGATGCCGGGAAAAGAACTCGACAAATGCGATCCATGGTGGAGGGTATATAAGATTCGGCCCGGCCGAACTTAGCACGCTTTTACTTGTTTTAGTTTTCATTTCGGTTTGCCTTGAGTACGTTGTTGATTTTATGTTCTATGGTGCAATGAAAAGAAAACACCCATCCCTTTTCAAAAAAAACTTTTTTGTTGACATATGTGTATCTTTACACACAGGCATATGTGTCTATACGTATATTTTCAGAAAATATAATCATTATGCAGCAGACATCAGCTCTTCTCTTTTGAAACTCAACATCTGAAAGTCTCAGTAAAATAATATCTGGATTTAATTTATTAAAATACCAGAAATAACATCAACATTATAATCGCAAGGATAAAGTGAAATCATCAGTCAAAAAACGCGCATGTATTCACTATGTGAGTGTTTGTCTCTGATTTAAGTTGTAATACAAACCTCACAACGCCCATTCTCATATGGTTGTCTTACAGTCAACTAGCGGGCGTTCATTCAGCACCCTTTGGCGTGCATATGTATGTGTTGCCACTGCACCATGTGTGAGTGCTGGATGCTGTATGTTTTAATGCTGTCACTCATATAGTGAAGACATATTTGAGTATGGTTAAAATTTTTAAATATAATTATCTCTTTATGAGAAGTTTGCTCAGTTTCAGGATTTTAATGTTGTTTGATATCAATGATACAACCACAACGTCTCTAAAGGACACTCTGTGTTTGTATGTGTGTATGGGTGTAATTGTATGAACATCATGTGGCACTTTGTTAGTTTTCACATTTATTATAGCAATTAAAATGAATGATACAACAGGTTTTTATCTCATCCATTAAGGGAGTATTAAGTTTTCTTAAGAAAATTAAATGAAAGAAGTAAATAAAATAAATAGGCGTTTTGGGGTGTCGGCGTTGTACTTGTAAAAAAGTTTAAATGAACTAGGATTTAATCTGGGAGGTTACATTTGAACAAGAGGTTCCATTTTTCCGAACCAACCTCAAATTCTTTTGCCGCGATTGGAATTAAGCCTTAGGTGTTTACACTCGTGCATGCAAATTTCTACTGCTACAGTTGCCTTCAATGCATAATGGTGTATAGTCTATAAAAAACCTTTGTTTCGACTTATCAAATATGAAATGAAAAAGCAAATATTTTAACCCATCCTATCATATTGAGTGTAATAAAAGCTACTATACACATAAAATGTAATGAGCCGTAACATAACTCATCTCCACATTTAAGTTATTTGTATTGTCTACATACAAAATAACAATATATAAAAAATTACTTCTGCTTTACAAATTTATAACAAAAGGATGCGATTCTAAATAATGAAGCAATTATAAAAGAATGCACAAGTACAACAATGCTCACATTACATGATGAATATAAGCAATAAGAATATTGCCTATTTAATTGGGTATGAAAAGAAAGCTTGTGAAATGCATTTTAATTTGCATAAAAAAAAAAACAAGTAAAAGCGTGCTAAGTTCGGGCCGGGCCAAATCTTATATACCCTCCACCATTGATCACATTTGTCGAGTTCTTTTCCCGGCATCTCTTCTTAGGCAAAAAAGGATATAAGAAAAGAGTTGCTCTGCTATTAAAACGATATCAAGATATGGTCCGGTTCGGACCACAATTAAATTATATGTTGGAGACCTGTGTAAAATTTCAGCCAATTCGTATAAGAATTGCGCCCATTGGGGCTCACGAAGTAAAATAGAGAGAACGATTTATATGGGATCTGTATCGGGCTATAGACCGATTCAGACCATAATAAACACGTTTGTTGATGGTCATGAGAGGATCCATCGTACAAAATTTCAGGCATATCGGATAATAATTGCGACCTCTAGGGGTCAAAAAGTCAAGATCCCAGATCGGTTTATATGGCAGCTATATCAGGTTATGAACCGATTTGAACCTTATTTGACACAGTTGTTGAAAGTAAAAATAAAATACGTCATGCAAAATTTCAGCCAAGTCGGATAGGAATTGCGCCCTCTAGAAGCTCAAGAAGTCAAATCCCCAGATCTGTTTATATGACAGCTATATCAGGTTATGAACCGATTTCAACCATACTTGGCACAGTTGTTGGATATCATAACGAAATACTTCGTGCAAAAATTCATTCAAATCGGATAAGAATTGTGCCCTCTAGAGGCTCAAGAAGTCAAGACCTAAGATCGGTTTATATGGCAGCTATATCAGGTTATGGACCGATTTCAACCATACTTGGCACTGTTGATGGATCATAACAAAACACGTCGTGCCAAATTTCATTTCAATCGGATAAGAATTGCGCACTCTAGAGGCTCAAGAAGTCAAGACCCAAGATCGGTTTATATGGCAGCTACATCAGGTTATGAACCGATTTGAACCATACTTGGCACAGTTGTTGGATATCATAACAAAACACGTCGTGCAAAATTTCATTCGGATCGGATAAGAATTGCGCACGCTAGAGGCTCAAGAAGTCAAGACCCAAGATCGGTTTACATGGCAGCTATATCAGGTTATGAACCGATTTGAACTATACTTGGCACACTTGTTGGATATCATAGCGAAACACGTCATGCAAAATTTCATCCCAATCGGATAAGAATTGCGCACTCTAGAGGCTCAAGAAGTCAAGACCCAAGATCGGTTTATATGGCAGCTATATCAAAACATGGACCGATATTGCCCATTTACAATACCAACTGACCTACACTAATAAGAAGTATTTGTGCAAAATTTCAAGCGGCTAGCTTTACTCCTTCGGAAGTTAGCGTGCTTTCGACAGACAGACGGACGGACGGACGGACAGACGGACGGACATGGCTAGATCGACATAAAATGTCACGACGATCAAGAATATATATACTTTATGTGGTCTCAGACGAATATTTCGAGTAGTTACAAACAGAATGACGAAATTAGTATACCCCCCATCTTATGGTGGAGGGTATAAAAACAAACAGTAAGAAACAAGTGTAAAGACGTTAAGTTCGGCCGGGCCGAACTTTGGATACACCCCCCCCCCCCCCCCCCCTATTGGTCTTTTTGAAAGCTATATCTAATTATAAACCGATCGGAACCATATAGGACAAGAATATCGAAAAGCCTAACATAAGTAACTGCGTCAAATTTCAACGAAATCGGGCAATAACTGCGCTTTTTATAAGGCCTTAATTTTAAATCGGTACATCATTCTATATGGCACCTACAACCAAAGCTGGACCGATCTGGACCAAATTAAACAACGATATAATAATCATCCTACTTTTTATACCCTTCACCACTACTGGGTATTATAACTTAGTGAATTAGTTTGTAACACCCAAAAGGATGAGAGATAAGTATACCAATCGACTCAGAATCACTTTCTGATTCGATTTAGCTATGTCCGTCTGTCTGTCTGTTCGTCCGTCTGTCTGTCCATGTTAATTTGTCTACAAAAAAAAATTAACGACAATTTTTTCTTACGACCGTCAATTTTACTGGATATAGATGGATATAGCTCCCATATATATGTTCGTCCGATTTGCAGTAATACAGCAATAAAATGGTCATTTGTTGACCGATTCTCTTGAAATTTGGTAGGAAGGATTTTCTTACGACCGTCAATTTTGCTGGTAAAGTTTATAGAAATCGGTTCCGATTTGGATATAGCTTTGGATATAATTCGTCCGATTTGCCGTAATACAGCAATAAAATGACCATTAGTTAACGGATTCTCTCGAAATTTTGCAGGAAGGATTTTCTTATGACTCTCGATATTACTGGTGAATTTCATAGAAATCTGTTTAGATTTGGGTGTAGCTCACATAAATATATATCGCCCGATTTTCACTCCTAGACCCACTGCAAGCGCATTTATTGACCAATCTTCCCAAATTTTAGTACAACGCTTTCCTCGACGAATTCCACAATATCCATAAAGTTTGATCGAAATCGGTTCAGATTTAGATATAGCTCCCATCTCCCGTCATTTGTCAACCGTAGTTATTACATTTTGAACATATTTGCTTTGCTCGAAATTTGATACAGTAATTTTAATAACCCAACTGAATACATCCGCCGAGGTCCATCAAAATTGGTTCACAATTAGATATAGTCCCACTTTTTGTATTTAAAGGGTAGGTGTAGGGTATTATAAAGCCGGCACCGCCCGACTTTTGCCTTTTCTTACTGGTTTTATTATAACTCCACTTCTATATCCGTAGTTATATCTTAATAGTGAGTGGTTTCGATCATATTTTATTCAGGTCCCGAGAACTCATATACAAGTAACATATTCAGACAATAAATTTACTTTTTATGGGACTAAGACCCTAAATTGGAAGATCGGTCTAACTTTATCTATATTATGTGACCTGACTCTCATGTGGGTCGGATGTCGGGATTCTTAAACCAACTCACTGTTGAAAATTCCAACGAAATCGAGTAATAAATAAAGCTTTAATGAGCTTCAGACCCTTGTTGGGCAGACCGTTCTATATGGCAGCTTTATCTAAATACAGTTCGATCTGAAATATATTTGGGGCGTACGTCGGGAGGCTTAAAACAACTCACTGTGTAAAATTTCAGCGAAATCGGATAAAAAAATGCAGCTTTCATGGGCTTCAGACACTTTATCCGCAGATCGGTCTATATGGCAGCTATATATAAATAATGTCTGATCAAATCCATATTTGAGTCCTATGTTGGGAGGCCTAAAGTTACTCACTGTTTCAAATTTCAGCGAAATTAGTTAACAAATAAAGCTTTTATGGGCTTTAGAACCATAATCCAGAGATCGGTCTATATGGTAGTTATATCTAAATATAGGCCGATCTCAACTATATTTGGGTCAGATGTCGGGCGGCCTAAAGTTTCTCACTACTTCAAATTTCAACGAAATCGGATGAAAAATAAAGTTTCTATGGGTTTCAGATCCTTTATCGGGGAATCGGTCTATATGGCAGCCATATCTAAATATAGTCCGATCTAATCCATATTTAGATCAGATGTTGGGAGGCCTAAAACTAATCACTGTTTAAAATTTCAGCGAAATCGAATTAAAAATAAACCTTTTATGGGATTCAGACCCTTCATCGAGAGATCGGTCTATATGACAGCTATATTCAAATGTAGTCCGATCTAAACCATATTTTGGGTAAACATCGGGAGGCTTAAAGTTACTCACCTTTTCAAATGTCATCGAAATCGGATAACAAATATTGCTTTTATGGGCTTCAGACCCTTTATCGGCAGATCGGTCTATATGGCACCTATATCTAAACATGGTCCGATCTGAACCATATTTGGGTCAGATGTCGGGAGGTCTTAAGTAAACGACTGTTTCAAATTTCAACGAAATCGGATACAAAGGAAAGCATCAATGGGCATTTTACCTTTCATCGCCAGATCGGTCTATATAGCAGCTATGGGCAGACCGGTCTATATAGCACTGCCCGACTTTTGCCCTTCCTTACTGGTTTATACTTAGCAACGTCCTATGCAATAAGCAACTTAGTTTTCTATAGCAGAATCCATGCTGGTGGGTCCCCATATTCTGCACGGCCGAATTTAGCACGCTTTTTCTTGGTACTTGTTAATCATCTAATGCTGTGTGTTTAGTATCACATTAAAAAGAGCTTACGGTTTAAAAAATTTTAGTTCGCTAAAATTCAATCAGATGGTTTCATCAAGTGATGGGAATCTTCAAAGCTCTGATGAGAAATTCTAATAATAATTCTAACAATTTCAATCAATCTGGTAATTTCTATTCCTCGACTTGTCTGTCCGTCCTTTCATTCGTCCGTTTATCAAAAGCACATTACGCTTTAAACCACGCTATCTGCTTAAATTTTTTTTTTTTCAAAATGCATCCACTCCTATTTGGGTATTCAGGAGAACTTGTCCACCTACATCACCACCAGGCAACTAATCTGTGTAAAATATTATGCAACCCGTTGTACTAATTAAGGTTAGATAAACAAATCGCTGCATTTGTTGATTTCAATATGCATTGAATGTTTATTGAATAGAATGACTTTTGGCCGCAATGTTTACATTTACCTTCCACATTTTGATACATTTTTATGTTTTCTGATAAAAGATACATTTATGACAAACAATCTGCCTTATCTACATAAAACACACAAACATGCGCGTTTGTGGCCACCGAAGGCCACTGGTTCTGTTCAAATACATATTTTTGGTTTTTCAATATTCGATGTGTCTGCGAGCTTTGGCTTTGAAATGACACACAGTTTAAACTGACATTTCATAAAATTCGCATAACAATTGCAGCATTTTAATATGTTCATGACCGGAACAATTGTAACAACAATATCACCAATAATGGGCTTAAACTTGTTTGGCTGATTTTACCTAGGGGCTACCAACTTGCCAATTAAATTGATTATGGCAGTAATGCCATTATTCAGTCTGCGACATAATATACATATATTTACAAATTGTGTATTAGAAAAATTATAATATAACGATTCAATTTGATTTATTTAACCTCAGGAAAATTATTGTCATTTCCATTTGCATAACAAAAACATTTTCTGAAATAGAAAACCGTGGAAACATGTTACATTAAGCTCGGTTGAACGTTATATATCAACCACCACTAATATTTTTATACAGGCTAGGTTAAATTGAAAAGAGGTTTGCTCATCACACTATGGACATACACGTAAGCCAGTAAATGGCTTGTTGTGTGCTCTAAATACTCAAGAGAAATCAGAAAAAAAGAAGTAAAATAAAGAGATCGATTTATGTGGGAGCTGTATCGGGCTATAGACAGATTCAGACTATAATAAACACGTATGGTGATGGTCATGAGAGGATCCATCGTATAAAATTTCAGACAAATCGGATAATAATTGCGACCACTAGAGGCTCAAGAAGTCAAGATCCCAGATCGGTTTATATGGCAGCTATATCAGGTTATGAACCGATTTCAACCTTATTTAACACAGTTGTTGAGAGTAAGAATAAAACACGTCATGCAAAATTTCAGCTTAATCGGATAGGAATTGCGCCCTCTAGAAGCTCAAGAAGTCAAGACCCAAGATCGGTTTATATGGCAGCTATATCAGGTTATGGACCGATTTAAACCATACTTAGCACAGTTGTTGGATATCATAACAAAATATCTCGTTGAAAAATTCATTCAAATCGGAAAAGAATAGCGCCCTCTAGAGACTCAAGAAGTCAAGATCGGTTTATTTGACAGCTATATCAGGTTATGAACCGATTTGAACCATACTTGGCACAGTTGTTGAATATCATAACAAAACACGTCGTGCAAAATTGCATTCCAATCGGATAGGAATTGCGCCCTCTAGAGGTTCAAGAAGTCAAGACCCAAGATCGGTTTATATGACAGCTATATAAGGTTATGCACCGATTTGAACCATAATTGGCACAGTTGTTGGATATCGTAACAAAACACGTCGTTCAAAATTTCATTCCAATCGGATAAGAATTGCGCACTCTAGACGCTCAAGAAATCAAGACCCCAGATCGGTTTATATGACAGCTATATCAGGTTATGAACCGATTTGAACCATACTTGGCACAATTGTTAGATATCATAACAAAACACGTCGTGCAAAATTTCATTCAAATCGGATAAGAATTGCGCCTTCTAGAGGCTCAAGAAGTCAAGACCCAAGATCGGTTTATATGGCAGCTATATCCGGTTATGAACCGATTTGAACCATACTTGGCACAGTTATTGGATATCATAACAAAACACGTCGTGCAAAATTTCATTCCAATCGGATAAGAATTGCGCACTCTAGAGGCTCAAGAAGTCAAGACCCAAGACCGGTTTATATGGCAGCTATATCAAAACATTGACCGATATGGCCCATATACAATACAATACCGACCTACACTAATAAAAAGTAAAGGGTGATTTTTTTGAGTTTAGGATTTTCATGCGTTAGTATTTGACAGATCACGTGGGATTTCAGACATGGTGTCAAAGAGAAAGATGCTCAGTATGCTTTGACATTTCATCATGAATAGACTTACTAACGAGCAACGCTTGCAAATCATTGAATTTTATTACCAAAATCAGTGTTCGGTTCGAAATGTGTTCAAATTTTGACAAATTTTGTTCAGCGATGAGGCTCATTTCTGGTTGAATGGCTACGTAAATAAGCAAAATTGCCGCATTTGGAGTGAAGAGCAACCAGAAGCCGTTCAAGAACTGCCCATGCATCCCGAAAAATGCACTGTTTGGTGTGGTTTGTACGCTGGTGGAATCATTGGACCGTGTTTTTTCAAAGATGCTGTTGGACGCAACATTACGGTGAATGAACACATTTCGAACCGAACACTGATTTTGGTAATAAAATTCAATGATTTGCAAGCGTTGCTCGTTAGTAAGTCTATTCATGATGAAATGTCAAAGCATACTGAGCATCTTTCTCTTTGACACCATGTCTGAAATCCCACGTGATCTGTCAAATACTAATGCATGAAAATCCTAACCTCAAAAAAATCACCCTTTATTTGTGCAAAATTTCAAGCGGCTAGCTTTACTCTTTCGGAATTTAGCGTGCTTTCGATAGACAGACGGGCGGACGGACGGACGAACGGACGAACGGACGGACGGACAGACGGACGGACATGGCTAGATCGACATAAAATGTCACGACGATCAAGAATATATATACTTTATGGGGTCTCAGACGAATATTTCGAGTAGTTACAATCAGAATGACGAAATTAGTATACCCCCCATCTTATGGTGGAGGGTATAATAAAGTTTTTATGGGCTTTAGAACCATAATCGAGAGATCGGTCTATATGGCAGTTATATCTAAATATAGGCCGATCTGAAAGATATTTGGGTCAGATGTCGGGCGGCCTAAAGTTTCTCACTACTTAAAATTTCAACGAAATCGGATGAAAAATAAAGTTTCTATGGGTTTCAGATCCTTTATCGGGGAATCGGTCTATATGGCAGCTATATCTAAATATAGTCCGATCTAATCCATATTTAGATCAGATGTTGGGAGGCCTAAAACTAATCACTGTTTAAAATTTCAGCGAAATCGAATTAAAAATAAACCTTTTATGGGATTCAGACCCTTCATCGAGAGATCGGTCTATATGACAGCTATATTCAAATGTAGTCCGATCTAAACCATATTTTGGGTAAACATCGGGAGGCTTAAAGTTACTCGCCTTTTCAAATTTCATCGAAATCGGATAACAAATATTGCTTTTATAGGCTTCAGACGCTTTATCGGCAGATCGGTCTATATGGCACCTATATCTAAACATGGTCCGATCTGAACCATATTTGGGTCAGATGTCGGGAGGTCTTAAGTAATCGACTGTTTCAAATTTCAGCGAAATCGGATACAAAGGAAAGCATCAATGGGCATTTTACCTTTCATCGGCAGATCGGTCTATATAGCAGCTATGGGCAGATCGGTCTATATAGCACTGCCCGACTTTTGCCCTTCCTTACTGGTTTATACTTAGCAACGTCCTATGCAATAAGCAACTTAGTTTTCTATAGCAGAATCCATGCTGGTGGGTCCCAATATTCTGCACGGCCGAATTTAGCACGCTTTTTCTTGGTACTTGTTAATCATCTAATGCTGTGTGTTAAGTATCACATTAAAAAGAGCTTACGGTTTAAAATATTTTAGTTCGCTAAAATTTAATCAGATGGTTTCATCAAATGATGGGAATCTTCAAAGCTCTGATGAGAAATTACCATTAAACGATAATTCCAACAATTTTAATCAATCTGGTCATTTCTATTCCTCGGCTTGTCTGTCCGTCCTTTCATTCGTCCGTTTATCAAAAGCACATTACGCTTTAAACCAGGCTATCTGCTATAAGTTGGGTATTCAGGAGAACTTGTCCACCTACATCACCACCAGGCAACTAATCTGTGTAAAATATTATGCAACCCGTTGTACTAATTAAGGTTAGATAAACAAATCGCTGCATTTGTTGATTTCAATATGCATTGAATGTTTATTGAATAGAATGACTTTTGGCCGCAATGTTTACATTTACCTTCCACATTTTGATACATTTTTATGTTTTCTGATAAAAGATACATTTATGACAAACAATCTGCCTTATCTACATAAAACACACAAACATGCGCGTTTGTGGCCACCGAAGGCCACTGGTTCTGTTCAAATACATATTTTTGGTTTTTCAATATTCGATGTGTCTGCGAGCTTTGGCTTTGAAATGCCACACAGTTTAAACTGACATTTTATAAAATTCGCATAACAATTGCAGCATTTTAATATGTTCATGACCAGAACAATTGTAACAACAATATCACCAATAATGGGCTTAAACTTGTTTGGCTGATTTTACCTAGGGGGTACTAACTTGCCAATTAAATTGATTATGGCAGTAATGCCATTATTCAGTCTGCGACATAATATACATATATTTACAAATTGTGTATTAGAAAAATTGTAATATAACGATTCAATTTGATTTATGTAACCTCAGGAAAATTATTGTCATTTCCATTTGCATAACAAACGCATTTTCTGAAATAGAAAACAGTGAAAGCATGTTAAGCTCGGTTGAACGTTATATATCGACCACCACTAATATTTTTACACAGGCTAGGTTGAATTGAAAACAGGTTGCCTCAAGAGAAATCAGAAAAAAACAAGAATTAAAATAGAGCGATCGATTTATATGGGAGCTGTATCGGGCTATAGACCGATTCAGACCATAATAAACACGTATGTTGATGGTCATGAGAGGATCCGTCGTACAAAATTTCAGGCAAATCGGATAATAATTGAGACCTCTAGAGGCTCAAGAAGTCAAGATCCCAGATCGGTTTATATGTCAGCTATATCAGGTTATGAACCGATTTTAACCTTATTTGACACAGTTGTTGAGAGTAAGAATAAAATCGGATAGGAATTGCGCCCTCTAGAAGCTCAAGAAGTCAAGACCCAAGATCGGTTTATATGGCAGCTACCTTATTTGACACAGTTGTTGAGAGTAAGAATGAAATACGTCATGCAACATTTCAGCTAAATCGGATAGGAATTGCGCCCTCTAGAGGCTCAAGAAGTCAAGACCCAAGATCGGTCTATATGACAGCTATATCAGGTTATGAACCGATTTGAACCATACTTAGCACAGTTGTTGGATATCATAACAAAATATTTCGTTGAAAATTTCATTCCAATCGGATAAGAATAGCGCCCTCTAGAGGCTCAAGAAGTCAAGACCCAAGATCGGTTTATATGACAGCTATATCAGGTTATGGACCGATTTGAACCATACTTGGCACAGTTGTTGAATATCATAACAAAACACGTCGTGCAAAATTGCATTCCAATCGGATAATAATTGCGCTCTCTAGAGGCTCAAGAAGTCAAGACCCAAGATCGGTTTATACGGCAGCTATATCAGGTTATGGACTGATTTGAACCATACTTAGCACAATTGTTGGAAGTGACATCAAAACACTATGTGTAAAATTTCATTCAAATTGGATAAGAATTCTGCCTTCTAAAAGCTCAGGAAGTCAAGACCCAGAATCGGTTTATATGGCAGCTATACTAGGTTATGGACCGATTTGGACCATACTCACAGTTACAGTACAGTTGTTGGATATAATAACAAAATACTTCGTGCAAAAATTCATTCAAATCGGATAAGAATTGCGCCCTCTAGAGGCTCCAGAAGTGAAGACCCAAGATCGGTTTATATGGCAGCTATATCAAAACATGGACCGATTTGAACCATACCTAGCACAGTTGTTGGATATCATGACAAAACACACTGTGCCAAAATTCATTCAAATCGGATAAGAATTGCGCACTCTATAGGCTCAAGAAATCAAGACCCAAGATCGGTTTATTTGGCAGCTATATCAAAACATGGACCGATATGGCCCATTTACAATGCCAACCGACTTACCCTAATAAAAAGTATTTGTGCAAAATTTCAAGCGGCTAGCTTTACTCCTTCGGAAGCTTTCGACAGACAGACGGACGGACAGACGGACAGACAGACGGACGGGCATACGGACGGACGGACGGACGGGCAGACGGACGGACGGACAGACGGACGGACAGACGGACGGACAGACGGACGGACAGACGGACGGACAGACGGACGTACAGACGGATGGACAGACGTACGGGCAGACGGACGGACAGACGGACGGACAGACGGACGGACAGACAGACGGACGGACCGACGGACGGACATGGCTAGTTCGACTTAAAATGTCACGACGATCAAGAATATATATACCTTATGGGGTCTTAGACGCATATTTCGAGTAGTTACAAACAGAATGACGAAATTAGTATACCCCCCATCTTATGGTGGAGGGTATAATAAAACCTATCGTTCAGTCACGAATTCTCTCCTACTAACAAAATCCCTAATTGTCTCCACCTTATCTCCGATTAGCCAAGAAGGCATGACACGGAAAATGCTCCAACGTCTCATAATTTCCCCCACATTCTCTACATTACCTGTCACCTACCGCATCTATTCTGCTATAGTGCGCCAGTAGTTCTATGTGACCCGTATTGATACTAAAATCCAAAATGACCTCCTTCATGCTTCCTGCCTCGTCGTCTCACGATCCGGATCTTCCCATACCTCCTACCGATCGGCGTTCGTTGCCCACGCTTTTAACTGGGACTGCTTTGCCCAGAAAGTTTACTAATATCAATCTTCTGGCTCCTACGGTAACTATGTGAGAACATTTGTTCCCTGTTCGGTTATGATAGGTTTAAAAGAGTCTCCGGATATAAGTCCGCCCCATGCCGGGCCGAATCTTGGGAACCCATCACCATGGATTCTGCTAAAATATGGCAGCTATATCTAGTTTTAGATCGATTTGGACCGTACTTGGCACAGTTGTTGAAAGTCACAACAGAATATATATATACTTTATGGGATCTTAAACGAATATTTCGAGGTATTACAACCGTAATGTCTAGATTAGTATACCTGTGGTGGTGGGTATAAAAAATAATCTTGAACAAGTAAGAGTGTTCTAAGTTCGACCGGGCCGAATCTTGGGTTCACACCACCATGGATTCCGCTAAAATACAATAGTATCCGTATTAACTGCGTTTTAATTATTTTGGTCTCAAGAAGTCATATCGGGGTATCGGTACTTAGGGAGGCATATATCACCATATTGACCGATTCGGATAAAACTTGGCACTGGTGATGTCAGTCATATCTTATGACTTACATCACCAGTGGGCCTCATTTCAGCCAAATCTGAAGAAAATTTGGACTTCTGAGGGCTAAAGAAGTCAAATTGGGGGATCGGTTTACATTGGGGCTATATCTGTTTATAGACCGATTCGGATCATACTTGGCATGGATGTTGGAAATCATAATTTAAGTCTATGTTTCAGTCAAATCGGATGAAAATTGAAATCGATTGAAAACTTAAAGGCTCAAGAATTTAAATCCGGTAATCAGTTTATATGGATGCTATATATGTTTATAGATCGATCCAGATCATATCTGACCCAGTTGTTGAAAGTCGTAATTTAAGCCTTTGCTCCAAATTTTAGCAAAATCGGTTAATAATTGAGGGTTCTAAGGGCTCAAGAAGTCAAATCGGGGGTTCGGTTCATATGGGGGCTATATCCAAATCTGAACCGATATGGCCCATTTGCAATCTCCCCCGACCTACATCAATATTAGGTATCTGTGTAAGATTTCAAGCGGCTAGCTTTACGCTTTCGATCACTCTCGTGATTTTGACAGTATGGCGGACGGACATGGTTAGTTAGACTCAGAATGTCATGACAATCCAGGATATATATATACATTATGGGTTCGCAGATTAATATTTCGAGGGTTTACAAACGGAATGAAGAGATTAGTATACCCACATTCTATAGTGATGGGTATAAAAAATAATCTCGAAAAAGAAAATCATAATCATTAATTATGTTCTACTAAAAAATCCCTGTTTCCAATCCATGGACCTAAATCGGGTAAAGTGTGGTCCCTACCTAAGTTCCCTACCTAAGTTCCGTTGTCTGCCGCGAAAGCCGCGTAATAACATGGGAAATGCTCCAAGATCTCATCTTCTCCACATACCTTATACCTACTATCCCTTGGCGCATCAATTCTGGATAAATGCGCTCGCAGTCCTATGAGTGCCGTTATGATAGCGAAAGCTGTGCTGATCTGCTGTTACTTTCTTTCAGTAAAAGCCTCGTCTTCTCACGATCCTGATATCCGCATAGGATTTTCGTCGTCCTCCTCAGTGTAACATGCGCGTTCGTGGCCCACGCCTTTGACTCGGATTGCGTCGTCTCGTAAGGCTTCGGGTTAACTGAGCTTATTGAAGAAAGTACTCTGGCCTTCACTGTTAAATCGACAGCTTCTTCATTCCTCCTTACTCCGCCATGGCCCGGCAAACAAACGATGCGGATCGTGCCATCCTCAAAGAAGGAGTTAATATCCTTCTTACACTCTTAGACTGTTCGTGACCTTACCGTCCTGGTTTTAATTGCCCACGAACTTCCAGATAACAAAACCAGAATTCAGTCTGTTCATGACTGTGCCACTGGCAGCACCCGAACTCCAGTCTCTTAGGTCGTCTTACTTTACCGATAGGAAACCTCCTTCAATCCTTCCTCGATTAAATAGCGGTGGTTTGATCTGCTCTTAACCTCTATCAATTCTCTTATCGGGTTAAATCTTATAGCCGGAGTGGCTGCCTTACACTTAATGTGTAAAACTATGGGACATAATCCAGTTCCCTTATAGGCGGCCACCATAGAGCAGGGGATAATGTTCGCCTATGACGTTGAACGCCTGGGTTCGAGTTGTGGCGAGAATATCAAACAATTTTTCAGCGTTGGTCTTCCCTTCCTAATGCTGGCGACTTTTGTGAGGTGCTGTATCATTTGGTATGGCTCCCATGTAAAACTTCTCCACAGAGAGGTGTCACACTGTCGCACGCCGTCCGGACTCGGCTGTAAAGAGGAGGCCCCTAATTATTAAGCTTAAACTTGAATCGGAAAGCACTCAATGGAATGTGAGAAATTTGCCCCTGTGCCCTAATGGAATGTTTATGGGCAAATTTGCATTTGCATTTCTCTAATGGGTGTGGTCTTCATTGCCCCGTCTGTGCAAAATCGATTCAGATTTAGATATAGCTCCCATATATATGTCATTTGTCAATCGTAGATATTACATATTGAACATATTTGGTCTGAATATGATAAGGATTGTTGAATAGCCCATCTGAAAACATTCGCTGGGGTCCATCAAATTGTTTCAGAATTGGATATAGCTCCCACATTGTACATAAAGGGTGGGTGTAGGGTATTATACAGTCGGCACCGCCCGACTTTTGCTATTCTTTACTGGTTTTTTACCAGTTTTTTTTCGATTTTCTCCCACTGTGCGCCAGCATCATTTGTGAGGTAGTGTGCCATGTAAAAACTTATGCCTAAAGAGGGTCGGGTTGCGGCACGGCATTCGTACTAGGCTATAAAAGTGAGGTCCCTTATCATTGTGCTTAAACTTGAAACGGGAAGCACTCATTCATATGTGAAAAGTTTTCCCCTGTTTCGTAATGGTGTTCATGGGCAAATTTTTTTGCATGTCGAAATCGTTCAGTTGAGTGAAAGTGGAGCATCAAATGGGCCCACTTTCGTTTTCCTCGTGAACACGCAGATTTCAGTCTCCTATGGGTAATCATTTAGACCCCTGTGTCTAGCCCAGTCGTATGCCATCTACCCAAATACCAAATACCACCCAAATACCCCCAAATGGGCTTATTAGCCGACCATGGCTATATGGGACTCAAATGAAAGTTATTAGGGAGCAGATTACGAATATGACATTAAAATTTGCGTTCAAGTCTATGTGGCGCTTTTCCTCCTAATGATACGTCCAATGGGTTATTTGACCCATTATGACAATATGGGACTCAAATGAAAGGTATTTGATATCCAATTTTGGAGCCAAGTGTTTTGGGGACACGCTCTCCTAAACTGAACTTCATTCCCATTGGGAATAAGGAACGAATTTGATATCTATTTTCAGTGCAAAATGCCGATGGCCGCCCCTGCCCGAAAACACCCTCTAAACGGTTCATATTTACCGGCCATGGCAATATGGGGCTCATCAAAGGGATTTGGAAGCACAGCACGAATTTGATAACCATTTTTGAGTCGAAATGTCTGAGGTGCCATCCTTCTCCTCATGAGAACATTACCCTAAGGAAGAACATTACCACCTGGAACCGAGAAGGAGCAAATTCTCAAACATCAATGAGTGCTTTCCGATTCAAGTTTTAACTCAATGATAAGAGCCGAATACAAAAGGCGTCCCGCAATGTGACAACTCCTTAGAGTAAAATTTTAAATGACCATGCATGGCATTTTACCTCTCAAATGTCGCTAACATAATTGAAAGATGTCGTTGCTGATTGCAAATTGGCCATATCGTTGTTGATTTGGATATTGCCTCCATATAAAGTGATCCTCGGTTTTGACTTTTTAAGCCCCTAGAGTTATCTATTTCAACCGATTTAGGTGAGATTTGTCACAACGCCTTCTAGTTTGACTTTAAACATCCGTGTCAAGTATGATTCGAATCGGTCTTTAAACTGAAACCCCCCACTATATAGACTAATCCCCATTTTTGGCTTCTCGAGCCCCAAGAAGCCAACATTTTCATCACATTTGGTTGATATTTGATACGTGAAGTAAAAATTTTTGCATTTTTAGCGATGAATACCGCTGGTATTGGTGATGGTAGGTACCCAAGATTCGGGCTAGCCGAACTTATTCTGAATTTTATCAAATTGCCAAAAATTAGGGAAAATTTCATAAAAATGTTTCCTTTTGTTCTTTTTGTCATTCCGTTTGCAATATCAAATCATTATCAAATTGCCAAAAATTAGGGAAAATTTCATAAAAATGTTTCCTTTTGTTCTTTTTGTCATTCCATTTGCAATACCTCGAAATGTCTGTTAGGTCCTTCGATTTACCTCCTGAGTTTTCTGAAATTTTGTACATCGAGTTGTATTAGACACCTTCACATTCTTTCCGAATATGGTGCTGATCATAATACATTTGAATATATAAGCTGAATCTTAGAAGATTAGCTATATCGGACTTTATTTTAATATAGCCCCCATAGTCATCCATCTGCTGATATAAAGTCTTGGTCTCATAAAAGGAGCATTTATTACCAGACTTTGCTGACAATTTGTAACAGCTAGTTGTATTATCATATATCGAAATCCATGCTTATGTTTACTTATATTTTTCAATTGATGTTGTATTTGAAATGCTAAGGATTTACATTCCACTTTTGACATTCTTCCCATGACTAAATATCGTTTAACAAAATGCCATTTTCAATTTATTTAGAAACTTGCCATCAAGTGTGCGATAGTGTACATCATGGACGTCATCTGTTCGAAAGCTTAAAATGTATAGTGCTTTGATTATTTTATCTCTGTGGTTAACATATTTATTTTGTTGTCGTCTTTTTCTTGTTGTTTGTTTTACTTGCAAAGTTTATCATTTACATATGCAGGTCACGTAAAATGTGTGGCAAGTACTTAAGCAAAACGAGAGAAAAAAAAAACCGAAAAGCTAACTATTTTCAGACACACTTCATGTTTGTGTTGTACACTTAGCCACAACCACATTGACAACAGCAGCAACATCAACATTTACATCCACATTCACACTAAAAGTCGTACGTACAACTATACAACAACTATAAAAACACGCACACACTTTTGGGAAACATTGAATTCCCAAAATTTGAACAATTTTCAACACTTGTGGACACGTTAGCGTATGAGTTATGTCTCCTAATCGATCATACGCCACACAGCACCCTATGAAATACACAGCCTTGTACTACAATAAATTGCAAATGCATGAAATGGAGTAGTAGTGCGGGAATTTTAATACCTTCATAATTTGCTCAGGGAAAATTTGTAACAGAATGTCTAAAATTGCAAATATTTTATAAATTGTGAAATATATAAAAGAAAAGTCATTATTCTGTGTTATTTTAAGTAGATGCAGAGTCTTTGCTGAAGGCAATTTTATTTCTTGTCTATCAATCTCAGTGCGATATGCAAAATGTTAATGAACTCAATTTCTGGTGAAAGTTAAATTTAAAGGTAATGGTATTGATTACCTTTAAATATATTTTTATAGTCGATAGTTGCAGGTTTCATATGCCAAGCTTAAAAGACGAACACGAAAACGAGGACAAAACAAATTTACTATAGTACATATGAACAATCTTTGATGTGGAAGAAGTGGAGAGTTAAACAGGAGATTTTACTGTACGCGAAAACCATGAGACCAGTGCTGATGTTTGAAGCACAACACAGTGGGAAAGAATCGAAAAAACTATTAAAACGGACACATGGATAGACAGACTGACGGACAGGCGGACGGACAGGCGGACGGACCGACAGACGAACGGACACATGGAGAGACAGACTGACGGACGGCCAGACGGACGGACTGACCCAGAGACGGACAGATCCAGGGACGGACAGACGGACGGACGGACAGACGCACGGACAGTCGGACGGACAGACGGACGGACAGTCGGAAGGACAGACGGACGGACAGTCGGACGCACCGACAGACGGACGGACAGACGGATAGACCTTATTTGAGCCCGATATTTCCGTGGGGATTTTGGGAATGAGACGGCCCCGCAAACATTTCGCCTCGAATGTGGATATGCTCTACTCTCAAATGCCTTTTTTGTGAACCCCATATTGCCATGGGTTTACGTTGAGTTTATGGAATGAGGCGTCCTCTAAACACTTGGCCACAAAATTTGATATCAAATTCGTTATCTAATCTCAAATATCTTTCATTTGAGCCCATAATTGCCATAGGGGTAAATCCTTAAAAGCTATTGACATCGTGCTCCACTCTCATTGGGCTCCAAATTGTCATGGACAGCAAATAAGTCCTATTTTCTCCCAAATATCTTTTATTTGAACCCAATATTGCAATGGTTAGCAAATATGTCCGGTTTGGGTGGTGTTTTGGGGAATGGGGCGACCACTCAGTGACATGGTCCTGAAAATATATATCATACTCGTGTTTTACTCGAATTAATCTTTTCTCCGAGCCCCATATTGCAATGGTCAGCAAATAAGTACTATTTGGGGCGTGTGGAGGTGGAATGACCCCATAGACACTTTGTACGGAATGTTGATAACAGAATCGTTCTCTACTTCCAAACATTTCGATATCATATTCCAACATTTCGATATCATATTCCAACATTTCGCTATCATGTTCCAACATTTCGATTTCAGACACGTAATCTACACTCAAATACCTTTTATTTGAGCCCCACATTGGTCCCATAGTCAGTAAATAAATCCTGTTTGGGGGGTGTTTTGGGGTTGGGGTCCCACTTGGTCCCATTATTGGATATCAGATACGTTTTCTTATCTTAAGTGCCTTTAATTTGAATGCCATATTGTCGTGATTAGTATATATATAAGTAAGGTTACGTTGAAAAGAGAGTGCGGATATTAATCCGCCCCATGCCACTATGGATATACACCTAAGCTTGTAATCGGCGTGTTGTGCGCTCAAAAACTAAAAACTAACCTCGGAGAAGATAAGTTTTAGTTAGAAATTCCGTGCTACTTACAAAATCATTAATTGTATACCATACCACTCCCCTAAGTTGATTCATATTTGATATTGTGTCCCCACCTAAGTACCGGTGTCTTTTAGCCGCCAAAGCCGGGCAATGGCATAGAAAATGCTCAAACATTTCTTTATCTCCCCCATATGCCCCACATATGCTATCACTTGCCGCACTGATTTTGCATAATTGAGCTCGTGGTCCTATGTGTCCCATTATGGTACCCAAAGGTATACTGACCTCTTTCTTACTTCCTTTCAGTAAAAGCCTCGTCCTCTCACGCTCCGGATCACCCCAAAGGATTTTCGCCGTCCTACCGACTTTTTTGCTGCTTCGCAGTGTTACGTGCGTCGCTCACGCCTTTTAATCGGATTGCGTCGACCCGAAAGGCTTCGTGTTATCCAAGTTTATTTGCGGCAATTCTCTGGCCTTTACTACCAAATCGTCTGCCCTTTCATTTTCTCTTACTCCTTTATGGCTCTGCACCCAAACGATGCGAATTTTGCCATCCTCAGAGAAGGCATTAATCTCCTTCTTACACTGCAAGACTGTTCGTGGCCTCACCGTACTGGTTGTTATTGTTGCTATTATGGCCATTTTACTGTCCGTAAAGCTGTTCACACTCGACGTCCTCGCGTTAGCACCGCACCACCTCGCGCATTTCGTTAATGCCCGTATCTCCGCCTGCAGGACCGTATTATGATCAGGCAGTCTATCACAGATCTCAGTCCCTGGGTTCTCAATATAGACCCCCAGTCCCATTCTGTTCCCTTGCTTTTATTCATCCGTGTAACATGATCTTCCAGATGGCAATACTAGGGTTCCGTCAATCCAAGACTGTGCCGATGGCAGCAGTGCCTCGCACTCAACTTCAAGGTTCATACTCGACGTCCTCGCGTTAGCACCACACCACTTCATGCATTCCGTGATCGGCCGGTCAGGCAGTCTAAAACAGATCTCAGTCCCTGGGTTCTCAATGTAGCTGGGGGTCTAGATTTTTCCATCCTCAGAGAAGGCGTTAATCTCCTTCCTGCACTGCAAGACTATTCTAAACCTTACCATACTGGTTGTTACTGCCCTTTTGGCCATTTTACTGTCCGTAAAGATGTTAGCACTCGACGTTAGCAACACATCACCGCGCATTCCATTAACGCCCGGATCTGTGCTTGCAGGACCGTATTATGATCAGGCAGTCTATCACAGATCTCAGTCCCTGGGTTCTCAATGTAGACCCCCAGTCCCTCTGTTTCCTTGCTTTTATTCATCCGTGTAATATGATCTTCCAGATGGCAATACTAGGGTTTCGTCAATCCAAGACTGTGCTGCTGGCAGCAGAGCCTCGCACTCGACCTCAAGTATCTTCTCCGTCTCCAGTATTAGCTCGGAAATCTCTCCCCTTCCTTCCAGGTTTCCTATTGTTGCCTCGATTATACCGCGTTACTATGAGCTGCTCTCATCGTCAATCCATTCTCCCATCGCCTTAAGTTACATAGCCGCAGTGGCAACCTCACACTTAATCAGTATGTCAATGGGTCAGATATATAGATTAGTCTCCAGTGCCTTAGTGGAGACTAATCATAGCCGCAGTGGCTACCTCACACTTAATCTGCATGTCAATGGGTCCGATATATAGGTCAGTCTTCAGTGCCCCAGTGGGCGTGGTCCTCATCGCTCCGCGTATGTCAAGACAACATGTTCTCTGAACCTGTTGTATGGTCCTTATAAAAGTAAGTAAGTATTAGTCAAATCACTCTCCTATAAAGCTAGTGGACTATCCTTGGATTCAGGCCCCATTTGTAGCCTACAGTCCGTCTACATATAGGGTGATTTTTTTGAGGTTAGGATTTTCATGCATTAGTATTTGACAGATCACGTGGGATTTCAGACATGGTGTCAAAGAGAAAGATGCTCAGTATGCTTTGACATTTCATCATGAATAGACTTACTAACGAGCAACGCTTGCAAATCATTGAATTTTATTACAAAATTCAGTGTTCGGTTCGAAATGTGTTCATTCACCGTAACGTTGCGTCCAACAGCATCTTTGAAAAAATACGGTCCAATGATTCCACCAGCGTACAAACCACACCAAACAGTGCATTTTTCGGGATGCATGGGCAGTTCTTGAACGGCTTCTGGTTGCTCTTCACTCCAAATGCGGCAATTTTGCTTATTTACGTAGCCATTCAACCAGAAATGAGCCTCATCGCTGAACAAAATTTGTCAAAATTTGAACACATTTCGAACCGAACACTGATTTTGGTAATAAAATTCAATGATTTGCAAGCGTTGCTCGTTAGTAAGTCTATTCATGATGAAATGTCAAAGCATACTGAGCATCTTTCTCTTTGACACCATGTCTGAAATCCCACGTGATCTGTCAAATACTAATGCATGAAAATCCTAACCTCAAAAAAATCACCCTTTAATACCCAACAGCTATGAGCCTTCTCAGCACGCTCCTGAATGTGACACTTCCAATTATGTTTCCTATCCGAGATTACTCCTAAGTATTTGATTTTGTCAGATATCGAAATCGTTTTATTGAAGAAACATGATGCGTTAAATTGGCCCACCTTCGTCTTCCTCATGAACAGGCATATTGCAGTCTTCTCTGGGTTAACATTGAGACCGCTGGGTCTAGCCTACTCATATGCCATATGAAAGTCCTTTTTGCCCCTTCTGCATATCTGGTTCGGATCCTTATCTCTAAGAAGTAAGTTGTTTTTTAGTGGTGGTTGGGAGCCCCCTAGGTACCCCGTCCGCAATTTGAATACCAAATTTTCTGTGTTTAGGTTACTATAAAAGGATACACAAAATTTCGCTTACATCGCACCACCCATCTCCTGGATCTGGCGTTTCGGAAAATTATGGTAAGGGTGAGGGCGATTTAAAACCACTTGAACACAACTAAGTGAACTCATGGGACATGTTTATGAGTTTTAAGTGTATTGATCCTAATTGATTCTGTCTTTGTTTCTGTAGATGAGAAATATTCTAACTATATCTCATTTATCCAATATTTGACTTGTGATTTATGATAATACTTTGTTTAAGACCCTTCTGCTGTTACAATTTTAAAAGATATATTTTCATATACTATTATTATGTTTTTAATATGCTCATACCTCTAACACTTGATTTTGGATTTCAGACGACAATTCCTACCATACACATGCATACTTACATCGATTTTTATGGCCAATGAAATGTTATACGAGCTCGATAAAAACAAATTTTTATTTGATTTTAATACTTTTATATTGGTTTTCATTTCCCGAAATGTCTTGAGTTTCTTTTTAATATGATTTACGTGTAAATACGCAACTTCACCATCGAATCGAATAACCATTCCAACGTATGATTTTTTCCCTTATTTCCTTTGGCTCAAGGAAATCTGTCAAATGGAAGTGATTGTCGTAGTACTCATGCTCACATTGTATGCTCACATTGTACACTCACATATAATCGAAACTTATTAAACGAGTATGTGTTAGGAGGATGTACGATTATAAGTAAATATTGAAATTTATATGTACCCAGGCATGTTCGTATCCCTGGGATTAAAGACACATACATGCGTATGTATGTGTGTGCACGTATATGTGAATTGCATATACCATATATATATGAAGAACGTGAAGGAGTGCAATTTCATCGACATAAACGAAAGGATGTAAAATCAACATGGAAGAAAAGATTATAAAAAAAACCCATTGCTGAGTCAAATATTGAATTTCAGACTATTGACGTTGGCTTTTTGGAAGATATTTCAATACATTGAAACAACAAGCACTTGTAAGAGAACAAGTAAGAGCGTTCTAAGTTTGGCCGGGCCGAATCTTCTATATCCTCCACCATGGATCGCATTTGTCGAGTTCTTTGCGCGGTATCTCTTTTTAGGCAAACAAAGAATAATGGATAAGAATTGTTACGCAATTGGAGGTTGAAGGTCATGGGAGAAGCCGTTGTACAAAATTTCAGCCAAATCGGATCAGAATTGCCCCCTCTAGTGGCTTAAGATGTCAAGAGCCCAGATCGGTTTATATGGCAGCTTTATCAGCTTATGTACCGATTTGCGCCATACTTAGTACAGTTATTGAAAGTCATAACAAAACATGCAAATGCTAAATTTCAGCCAAATCGGATGAGAATTTTGCCCTCTGGTGGATCAAGAAGTCAAGATCCAAGATCAGTTTATGTGGCAGCTATACCAGATTATAAACCGATTTGAATCATACTTAGCACAGTCGTTGGAAGTGATACTAAAATACCACGTGCAAAATTAGAGCCAAATCGGATACGAATTGCGCCCTCTAAAAGCCGAAGATGTCAAGATCAAAGATCGGTTTATATGACAGCTATATCAGTTTATGTGCCGATTTTGACAATACTTAGCACAAATGTTGAAATTAATATCAAAACACCACGTGAAAATTTTCAGTCAAATCGAATTGCGCCCTCTAGAGGCTTAAGAAGTCAAGAGCCCAGATCGGTCTTTCGAATTATAGACCAATTCTCACCTTTTATGGGCCAAAAATCCTAAATCGGGAGATCGGTATATGTGGCAGTTAAAGTTATATTGAACAGGGATGTCGAGAAGCCAAGCATAACGCGCTATCGTAAATTTTAACGAAATTGGACAACAAATTCGCCCATAATGAGCCCCAAACTTTAGATCGGGAGATCAGTCTATATGGCAGCTATATCCAAATCTGTACCGATCTGAATCGTATGTCTAGAGGCATAACAAAGCTCACTGTCTCAAATCGTATAATAAATGTGGCTTCGATGGGCCCAAGACCTTAAATCGGCAGATCGATCTATATGGGGTTTATATAAAGACATAGCCCGATATAGCCCATTTTCGAACTTAACCTGCATATGGACAAAAAAAGATTCTGTGAAAAGTTAAGATAAATAGAGATAGATAGAAATATTGAGCTCTATTTTTTAAAGACTGTAGCGTGATTTCAACATACAGACGGACGGACATGCCTAGATCGATCAAAAATATATATACTTTATAGGGTCGGAAATGCATATTTTGATGTGTTGCAAACGGAATAAAAAAATTGATAACCAGCATCATTCGGTGGTAGGTATAAAAATCAATTTGTGTTTGTTTGTCGGTTTGTTTGTTTGTTCCGTATAGACTCAAAACCGGCTGAACCGATTACCTTGCATTTTTCATAGATTATGTACGTTGGTCTGGAGGAAACATAGGTCACATAATTTTTATACCCTATGCCACCATTGTGGTACAGGGAATTATAACTTAGTGTTTTTGTTTGTAACACCCAGAAGGAAGAGAGATAGTCCCATTGATAAGTATACCGATCGACTCAAATCATTTTCTGATTCTGAGTCTGTCTGTCCATGTTAAGAATTTGGATAAAATCGGTTCAGATTTGGATTTAGCTCCCATATTTATTTCGTCCGATTTGGGCTAACATTGCCATAATACGGTCATATGTTAACCGATTCTATCCAAATTTAGTAGAAAGAGTTTTCTCTTGACTCTCTTATTGCCCCCATAAGGGCAATAACATCCAGGACAGTAAGGTCACGAACAATCTTGCGGAGTAAGAAGGAGATAAACGCCTTATCTGAAGATGGCAAAATCCGCATCGTTTGGGAGCCGGGCCATAATAGAGTAAGGGGGAATGAAAGAGCAGCCAACTTGGCCGTGAAGGCCAGAAGGCCATCAATAAACTTGATTAACCCGGTCGATGCAGTCTGAGTTAAGGTCGTGGTCGACAGACGTTCATGTAACACTGAGGAACAACAAAATGGTCAGTAGGACGACGAGAATCTCGTGGGGAGATCTGGATCATGAAAAGACGAGGCTATTACTGAAAGGAAGTAAGAAGGTCGTCAATATAGCTTTTTTATCATAACGGGACACATAGAACTACAAGGTCACTTATGCAAAATCGCCTTCTCTGAGGATGGCAAAATGTAGACCCCCAGCTACATTCAGAAACCAAGGAACTGAGATCTGCTTTAGACTGCCTGACCGGCCGATCACGGAATGCATGAAGTGGTGTGGTGCTAACGACAGGACGTCGAGTATGAACACCTTTACCTACAGTAAAATTGCAGTCTTGCAGTGTAGGAAGGAGATTTACGCCTTCTCTGAGTACGGCAAAATCCGCATCTTTGGGTGCCGGGCCATAACGGAGTAATGGGAAATGAAAGGGCAGACGATTTGGCGGTGAAGGCCAGAGGTATGCCGCCAATAAACTTGGTTCAGCCTTTCTGATCGACGCAGTCCGAGTTAAGGGAGTAGGCGACGAATGCGAAACGGTAGGTAGGATGACGAAAATCCTATGGGGGGATATAGATCGTGAAAAGGCGAGGCTATTACTGAAAGGAAGCAAGGAGGAGGTGAGTATAGCAATTGGTATCATAACGGGACACGAGCTCACTTATGTAAAATCGAAGCGGCAAGTGATAGCATGTGTAGCGCATGCGGGGAACATGATGAGACGTTGGAGCATTTTCGTTGTCATTGCCCGGCTTTCGCGTCCAACAAAAACCGGTACTTAGGTGGAGACACAATACCAGATATGAACCAACTTAAGGGAGTGGTATTGAAAACAATTAAGTTCGAAGATGGGCTATATCTTGATATAGCCCCCATATAGACCGATCCGCCGATCTAGGGTCTTAGGCCCATAAAAGCCACATTTATTATCCGATTTTGCTGAATTTTGGGACAGTGAGTTGTGTTAGGCTCCTCGACATTCTTTGTGAATTTGGCCCAGATCTGTCCAGATTTGGATATAGCTGCCATATGAACGGATCCTCCGATTTAGGGTCTTAGGCCCATAAAAGGCGCATTTGTTGTCTGATTTTGCTGAAATTTGGGACAGTGAGTTCCGTTAAGCCATTCGACATCATTCGCCAATTTGACCCAGATTGGTAAAGATTTGGATATAGCTGCCATATAGACCGATCCTCTGATTTAGGGTTTAAGCCCATAAAAGCCACAATTATTATCCGATATTGCTGAAATTTGGGACAGTGAGTTGTGTTAGGCCCCTCGATATACTTCTGCAATATTGCCCAGATCGGTCTAGGTTTGGATATAGCTGCCATTTAGACGGATCCACCGATTTAAGGTCTTAGGCCCATAAAAGCGCATTTATTGTCCGATTTTGCTGAAATTTGGGACAGTGAGTTCCGTTAGGCCCTTCGACATCATTCGCCAATGTGACCCAGATTGGTCCAGATTTGGATATAGCTGCCATAAAGACCGATCCTCCGATTTAGGGTTTAAGCCCATAAAAGCCACAATTATTATCCGATATTGCTGAAATTTGGGACAGTGAGTTGTGTTAGGCCCCTCGATATACTTCTGCAATATTGCCCAGATCGGTACAGATTTGGATATAGTTGCCATATAGACCGATCCTCCGATTTAGGGTCTTAGGCTCATAAAAGGCTCATTTATTGTCCGATTTTGCTGAAATTTGGGACAGTGAGTTCTGTAAGGCCCTTCGACATCATTCGCCAATTTGACCCAGATTGGTCCAGATTTGGATATAGCTGCCATATAGACCGATCCTCCGATTTAGGGTTTAAGGCCCATAAAAGGCGCATTTATTGTCCGATTTTGCTGAAATTTGGGACAGTGAGTTGTGTTGTGCTCCTCGACACTTTTCGTCAATTTGGCTCATATCGGTCCAGATTCGGATATAGCTGCCATATAGACCGATCCTCCGATTTAGGGTCTTAGGCCCATAAAAGCCACATTTATTGTCCGATTTTGCTGAAATTTTGGACAGTGAGTTGTGTTAGGCCCTTCAACATACTTCTTTATTTTGGCCTAGATCGGTCCAGGTTTGGCTATAGCTGCCATATAGACCGATCCTTCGATTGAGGTTCTTAGGCCCATAAAAGGCGCATTTATTGTCCGATTTTGCTGAAATTTGGGACAGTGAGTTGTGTTAGGCCCCTCGATATACTTCTGCAATATTGCCCAGATCGGTATAGATTTGGATATAGCTGCTTTCAGATCGATCTCTCGATTTAAGGTTTTGGGGCCATAAAAGGCGCATTTATTGTCCGCTTTCGCCGAAATTTGGGACAGTGAGTTCCATTAGGCTCTTCGACATTCTTCTGAAACATTTCCCAAATCGGTTTATATTTGGATATAGCTGCTATATAGACCGATATCTCGATTTAATGTCTTGGCCCCATGAAGGGTGCATTTAAAATCCGATTTCACAGAAATTTGACACAGTGAATTGTGTTATTCTTTTCCACATCCGTGTCGTATATGGTTCAGATCGGTTTATTTTTAGATACAGCTATGACTTGTACTTATAAGCTTTTGGTCCAAATCGGAACATATTTCTATATAACTGCTATGGGGCATTGGGTATAAATTTTTCTTCGGATTTTAACGAAAGGTGGTTTACATATATACCCGAGGTGGTGGGTATCCAAAATTCGGCCCGGCCGAACTTAACGCCTTTTTACTTGTTAGAGATTACTTTGTAGTTCTTAGAGCGCACAACAAGCCGATTACTGGCTTAGGTATATGTCCATAGTGGCATGGGGTGGATTAATATCTGCTCCCTCTTTTTTTTCGCTCTGCGGCAAGCCATTCGGATTCGGCAATAGAAAGAAGGTCCCCTATCATTGAGCTTCAACTTCCAACGTACAGCACTCATTGTAATGAGAGAAAGGTCTCCGCTGTCCCTTTATGGAATGTTCGTGGAAAATATACAATTTTTGATCCTTTCAATCCAAATCAATATTTCAAAGTGTTACAAACATAATCATATACGAAGTATATCATCTGTTGCGTTAAAGGGTACTTAAAATTCATCAACGATGTGTGAAAACTCTACCAATAAATTCCCATACAAAATGTGCTACAATTCATGTTAGAATTTAGCAGCATAAAAACGGCAAACATTTGCTGGCGAATTGAAGCTTAAAGTATTTGAACATTTAATGGTAATTTAATTAAAAGCAAATCACTCTTGTATGAACTATATTTGAAATTTAAATATTTATTCAAGCTTATTTGTTCAGGTCGCAAGCTTTTTGTGTATGAGGTTTTTACAAAGGATTTTGTTAGTGGAAAAAAAAAACCCAAAGTGAGGTATAAGCAGTTTTTGCCAAATCAAACAAAGAGATTAAATGTCAAAATGTTGTGTTTTTTGTCGCCTTCAACAAGTTGACCGCAAAAGTTGTAGGACATATGCACACATTCGTATACAACATGAGTGTGCATATGTTTAAACAAACATTTTAAGCCAACTTAATTAAATGTATTGTTTGATTAAACTATGGAAAAACATAAAATAGCACTTCTTAGCCAGGCATGTTTGGATTTAATTGGAAAAACCGCAAAATAAGCTTTAGCGTTTTTATATCAAGTGATAGAAATTGCACTTTAAACAAGGATATACATTTATTATTTTATTTAGCACCACAGTATTATAACATAGATTGATTGAATTTCTATTGAGATGAACCTGTTTAGAACATTTCAGTTGAGCGCAACAATCATACCAAGGGAAGGTTAATGGAGACGGCCCTAGTACACGGCTCCAGTCGAAATGTCTCACTAAGGGAAGGAGTATACGGTGAGGGCCTTCCTCAATATTGAGGAAAGTGCATAGATAGAACAAGAAGTAAAATAGAGAGATCGAATATGGGAGCTGTATCGGGCTATAGACCGATTCAGACCATACTAAACACGTATGTTGATGGTCAAGAGAGGGTCCGTCGTACAAAATTTCATTCAAATTGGATAATAATTGCGACCTCTAGAGGCTCAAGAAGTCAAGATCCCAGATCGGTTTATATGGCAGCTATATCAGGTTATAAACCGATTTGAACCATTCTTAATACAGTTGTTGAAAGTAAAAACAAAATACGTCATGCAAAATTTCAGCCAAATCAGATAGGAATTGCGCCCTCTAGAAGCTCAAGAAGTCAAGACCCAAGATCGGTTTATATGACAGCTATATCAGGTTATGGACCGATTTGAACCATACTTGACACAGTTGTTGGATATCATAACAAAACACGTTGTGCAAAATTTCATTCCAATCGGATAAGAATTGCGCACTCTAGAGGCGCAAGAAGTCAAGACCCAAGATCGGTTTATATGACAGCTATATAAGGTTATGGACCGATTTGAACCATACTTGACACAGTTGTTGGATATCATAACAAAACACGTTGTGCAAAATTTCAATCCTATCGGATAAGAATTGCACACTCTAGAAGCTCAAGAAGTCAAGACCCAAGATCGGTTTATATGACAGCTATATCAGGTTATGAACCGATTTGAACCATACTTGGCACAGTTGTTGGATATCATAACAAAATACTACGTGCAAAATTTCATTCCAATCGGATAAGAATTGCGCACTCTAGAGGCGCAAGAAGTCAAGACCCAAGATCGGTTTATATGACAGCTGTATAAGGTTATGAACCGATTTAAACCATACTTGGCCCAGTTGTTGGATATCGTAACAAAACACGTTGTTCAAAATTTCATTCCAATCGGATAAGAATTGCGCTCTCTAGAGGCTTAAGAAGTCTAGACCCCAGATCGGTTTATATGGCAGCTATATCAGGTTATGGACCGATTTGAATCATACTTGGCACAGTTGGTGGATATCATAACAAAATACGTCGTGCAAAATTTCATTCCAATCGGATAAGAATTGCGCACTCTAGAGGCTCAAGAAGTCTACACCTAAGATCGGTTTATATGGCAGCTATATCAAGACATGGACCGATATAGCCCATTTACAATACAAACCGACCTACACTAATAAGAAGTATTTGTGCAAAATTTCAAGCGGCTAGCTTTACTCCTTCGGAAGATAGCGTGCTTTCGACAGACAGACGGACGTACGGACGGACGGACGGACGGACGGACGAACATGGCTAGATCGACATAAAATTTCACGACAATCAAGAATATATGTACTTTATGGGGTCTTAGACGAATATTTCGAGTAGTTACAATCAGAATGACGAAATTAGTATGCCCCCCATCTTATGGTGGAGGGTATAAAAATTGAGACCGTATGGTATCGATGGCATTGATGGTTAAGCAATACAGTGAATTAATACCAAAACAAGACCGTATGGTATTTACAATGTTGTACATAATCCGTAACATACGGTATTGTTTTGGTATTAGGTTAGGTTAGGTAAGAGTGGCAGTCCTTAACATACTCACTTAGACAATTCTAAGTCCATTGTGATACCACAGTAGCGATAGATCAAGGCTTCTGGCGGGAATCGAACTCACGACCCCTGCACTGGTAACCCAAGCACGCTACCAACTCGGCTACCGGTGCGCCCCTGTTTGGTATTGGTATTACTTTACTATCAGTACAGTTGGTATCAATTTTACGTTCAATGTAGGGTTAGTTGCCATCAACGTCCGGACAGGGATTCATCTGAATATCTCCCTGTGGATGGAAAATATGATTCGCGGCAGGATTATCAATGCGGACTTGGGGGAAAGTATGGTCAGAAAGCGGGCGACAAGAGGACCGCTTCAAAGAGCGGTGTTTTCGCCGATTCTCTGAAACCTGGTGATAACCAAAGTCCTATTGGATCTCAACGGAGAAGGCATAAGACTGATCGCATATGCGAAAAGCGTCGTCCTATTTCAAGGAAGATTTCTGTCAACGATCACCGAGATTACGGAAAGCATTTTGTAGAGGCTATCAAAATGGGCTAAGAGAACTTGATTAAGAAGTCGGAGCTGGTACTCTTTACTCGCAGATATAAGATACCACTTTTATGTAATCTACAATAAGATGGGTGAATGCTAATTTCGTCATTCTGTTTGAAACACCTCGAAATATACGTCTAAGACCCCATAATGGATATATATTCTTGATCGTCTCGACGTTCTGATTCGATCTAGCCATGTCCGTCCGTCCGTCTGTCAAAATCAGGATGAGTTGGACGCGAAAAGCTAGCCGCTTGAAATTATGCACAAATACTTCTTATTGATGCAGCGGTCGTTGGAGATTGCAAATGGGTCATATCGGTTTAGAATTAGATATAGCTCCATATAAACCGATCTTCCGATATGTTTTCTTGAGCCCCTGGAAGCCGCAAGTACCAAGTTCGGTTTAAATCGGTCTAAAACCTGATATAAATAGCTCCCATATAAATCAATCTCCCGATTTTGCTTCTTGAACCCCTGGATGCCGCAATTTTGTCCGATTTGGCTGCAATTATGCACGTAGTGTTTTGTTATGAATTTCAACAACTGTGTTATGTACGGTCCGAAACGGTCTATAACCTGATATAGCTCCCATATGAACCGTTTTCCCGATTTGACTTCTAGAAGCCGAAATTTTCTTCCGATTTGGCTTAAATTTTGCATGTAGTGTTCCAGTATGACTTTCAGTAACTGTGCTGAGTATGGTCTAAATTGGTCTATTACCTGATATAGCTACCATATAAACCGATCTTCCGATATGACTTATTGAGTGCTTACAAGCCGCAATTTTGTTCTTCATGGCACTTTAAGTCTATCCGTTCGTCTGTTTGTCGAAAGCACACTAACTTTCGAAGTTGTAAAGCTAGTCACTTGAAATTTTGCACAAATAATTTTTATTTGCGTAGTTTGGTTGGAATTATAAATGGGCCAAATCGGTCCATGTTTTGATATAGCTGCCATATAAACCTATCTTGGGTCTTGACTTCTTGAACCTCTAGAGGGCGCAATTTTTATCCAATTTGACTGAAATTTTGCACGTGGTGTTTTAGTATCACTTCTAATAACTGCGCTAAGTATGGTTCAAATCGGTCCATGTTTTGATATAGCTGCCATATAAACCTATCTTGGGTCTTGACTTCTTGAACCTCTAGAGGGCGCAATTTTTATCCAATTTGACTGAAATTTTGCACGTGGTGTTTTGGTATCACTTCCAACAATTGTGCTAAGTATGATTTAAATCGGGTTATAATCTGGTATAGCTGTCATATAAACCGATCTGGGATCTTGACTACTTGAGCCAATAGAGTGCTCAATTCTCATCCGATTTGGTTGAAATTTTGCATGAAGTGTTTTTGCTATGTCTTACAATAATCGTGCTAAGTATGGCGCAAATCGACACATAACCTTATATAGCTGCCATATAAGCCGATCTTTGATTTTAACTTCTTGAGCCTCTAGAGGGCGCAATTCTCAACCGATTTGGCAGAAATTTTGTACAACGGCTTCTCTTATGACCCTCAACATACATGTCTAATATGAATCGATCAATAGCTTCATACAGCTCCCATATAAACCTATCTCCCGATTTTGCTTCTTGAGACCCTACAAGGCGCAATTCTTATCCGAATTGACTGAAATATTACACAATGACTTCTACAATGTTCTGCATTCATTTACCGTCCGAACCGGTCTAAAACTTGATATAGCTCCAATAGCATAACAGTTCTTATTCAATATTATTTATTTGCCTAAAAAGAGATACCGCGCATAGAACTCGACAAATGCGATCCATGGTGGAAGGTATATAAGATTCGTCCCACCCGAACTTGGCACGCTCTTACTTATTGTTCTTTCTCGTTATGCGTTGCTCCTTTGTTAACTTATTCCATCACACTTGGCTATATTTAATAAATTAAATTTCCATATTTAAACAAGTGGTGTAAGGCAAAAGTCAAGCGGTGCCGACCATATAAAACCCTCCACCTACCCTTTAAGTGTAAATCAGGCGATAACATTTTATAGCAGTGTTGGACCCATGTGCTAGTGTGCATAATATTTCCAAGCTCATGGGCTTATGTTTTTGTTCGAGTACACAAATATGTGTAATAATGAGTACGCTTTTGTGCGCCCCTGTTTTATTAACACTATATCATGCGCCAGCGTGGCGCAGAGGCTAGCATGACCGCCCATGGCGCCGAACGCCTGGTTTCAAATTCGAGCCAAATTCAGCGACGGTTATTCCCTTACTAATGCTAACTACATTTGTGAGGTATCCTGTCATGTTAAAACTTCACTATCAAGTCTCTTCGCTATGCGGCACGCCGTTCGGCCTCGACATGAAAATGGAGGTCCCTTAGCATTGGGCTTACATTGTTATCGGACAGCAATCATTGATATGAGAAAAGTATCCCTTGTTCCTTAATGGAATGTTCATGGGAAATTTAGTATATCTTATTCAACACCAATTCAAATAGACATCTGCAGAGGTGTTAATATGGGTAATAAAACAATTCGTATGTGCCAAAATGTGGGAGCTATGTATGTATTTGTAGACCAAAAAAAAATAATAAAAAATTTGTGTCAAATTGGAAAATCGTCAGATGAAAATTGCGATCTGTACATTGAGTACAAATTGACATGGACAGTCAAACGGAAGGACTGGCAGATGAACAGATATGTTGGCAGGCAGATAGACGTACATAGTTAGTTGAACTATCTCCCTTCCTTCTTGGTATCACAAACAAATATATCAATTCATACCTCAGAAGTGGTGTAGGGTGTAAAAACAAGTAGCAAACAATCACCATTACTGTATGATTTTGTTTTTATACCCTCCACCATAAGATGGGGGGTATACTAATTTCGTCATTCTATTTGTAACTACTCGAAATATTCGTCTGAGACCCCATAAAGTATATATATTCTTGATCGTCGTGACATTTTATGTCGATCTAGCCATGTCCGTCCGTCTGTCCGTCCGTCTGTCTGTCGAAAGCACGCTAACTTCCGAAGGAGTAAAGCTAGCCGCTTGAAATTTTGCACAAATACTTCTTATTAGTGTAGGTCGGTTGGTATTGTAAATGGGCCATATCGGTCCATGTTTTGATATAGCTGCCATATAAACCGATCTTGGGTCTTGACTTCTTGAGCCGCTAGCGTGCGCAATTCTTATCCGATCAGAATGAAATCTTGCACGACGTGTTTTGTTATGATACCCAACAACTGTGCCAAGTATGGTTCAAATCGGTCCATAACCTAATATAGCTGCCATATAAACCGATCTTGGGTCTTGACTTCTTGACCCTCTAGAGGGCGCAATTCTTATCCGATTGGAATGGAATTTCGCATGACGTGTTTTGTTATGATACCCAACAACTGTGCCAAGTATGGTTCAAATCGGTCCATAACCTGATATAGCTGCCATATAAACCGATCTTGGGTCTTGACTTCTTGAGCCGCTAGCGTGCGCAATTCTTATCCGATCGGCATGAAATCTTGCACGACGTGTTTTGTTATGATATCCAATAACTGTGCCAAGTATGGTTCAAATCGGCCCATAACCTGATATAGCTGCCATATAAACCGATCTTGGGTCTTGACTTCTTGACCCTCTAGAGGGCGCAATTCTTATCCGATTGGAATGGAATTTCGCACGACGTGTTTTGTTATGATACCCAACAACTGAGCCAAGTATGATTCAAATCGGTCCATAACCTGATATAGCTGCCATATAAACCGATCTTGGGTCTTGACTTCTTGACCCTCTAGAGGGCACAATTCTTATCCGATTTGAATGAATTTTTGCACGAAGTATTTCGTTATGATATCCAACAACTGTGCTAAGTATGGTTCAAATCGGTTCATAACCTTATATAGCTGTCATATAAACAAATCTGGGGATTTGATTTCTTGAGCTTCTAGAGGGCGCAATTCCTATCCGATTTGGCTGAAATTTTGCATGACGTATTTTATTTTTCCTTTCAACAACTGTGTCAAATGAGGTTCAAATCGGTTCATAACCTGATATAGCTGCCATATAAACCGATCTGGGATCTTGACTTCTTGACCCCTAGAGGTCGCAATTATTATCCGATATGCCTGAAATTTTGTACGATGGATCCTCTCATGACCATCAACAAACGTGTTTATTATGGTCTGAATCGGTCTATAGCCCGATACAGATCCCATATAAATCGTTCTCTCTATTTTATTTCGTGAGCCCCAGTGGGCGCAATTCTTATACGAATTGGCTGAAATTTTACACAGGTCTCCAACATATAATTTAATTTTGGTCCGAACCGGACCATATCTTGATATCGTTTTAATAGCAGAGCAACTCTTTTCTTATATCCTTTTTTGCCTAAGAAGAGATGCCGGGAAAAGAACTCGACAAATGCGATCCATGGTGGAGGGTATATAAGATTCGGCCTGGCCGAACTTAGCACGCTTTTACTTGTTATTTTTTTTCACAGCATGTCATTTATTCTGTGTTGCTATGTGGGTGTTTTATTCACACCAAGGCTGTGAAAGCAGAACTGCATTTTTGATCGATTAAAATATGAAATCATTAATAACCCTTAAGTAAATGACAAACAACTACATATCAAATATTAATGCGATTTCCACACAACACATGGTATTGTCATTATTTAAATTACCAATAGCATTGCAGCATCACATCACTGTAGCAATGCAGGCTTCATTCCTTTGTGGTGTGGCATGATTTACCAGCCAACAATGCACATTTTATGCCACAATAAACTACTTAAAATAATGAAAAATTCCCATTACTTAAAAATCCTCACAATACCTCATTGAGGCTTTTGTGAAATAAAAATGTAATCACATTTCATTCGTCATATTTCATAGATGAAACGATATCAGCTATTAATGTTAAATGTAAAATTAAATAATTTGCTCAATAAGCGGATTGCTTTGGGTTCGTTTGATTGGTTTTTAAAGATTTTTTGTTTTTTTGAAAACTTGTTTTTGAAATGATTTTTCAACGGTTATAGTTTCATGCTTCATGCAAAACAGCTTTCATTTTGCCTTGTTGACTGAATATCGGCTGAAAGCTAAAAGTGTCATTTCCCATCTAGTTGCTGCCGAAACACTCGTTATCGCTGACTTAAATCCGGGTTGCCAGTTTATCTTTTCAAAAACATCGCCATGGGGTGCTATTCCTCTCGTCATTCCATTAGAAAAATTTCTAAATTTCGATTTTTGAATCTACGGTTGATAAATACATACATTTTGAGTCGCCGTAGAATACTACGATATTTTTGCAATGTCTGTTTTTTATGTTCCACCTCCATACGCAGGGTATGATCTTGAAGGGGAAATAGTTGGATATAGCTGCCTTATAGACTGATCTAACAATTAAGGTCCATATATCCATAAAATACGCATTTATTACCTATAGCTTAGATATGTAGTTTATCGGTGAACACCTCTTTTCGAGCCTGGATTTCCTACAGGCCCTTAGTCCTTCTATCACTCGTCATTCGACGGTAAGTTTTTTTTTAATCTTATGCGTTATTTTAGTTTTTCTGTCCTTATTATACCCACCACCGAAGGATGAGGGCATATTCATTTTGTCATTCCGTTAACAACACATCGAAATATTCATTTCCGACCCTATAAAGTTTATATATATATATATATATATATATTCTTGATCAGCGTGAAAATCTAAGACGATCTAGACATGTCCGTCCGTCTGTCTGTTAAAATCACGCTACAGTCTTTAAAAATATAGATATTGAGCTGAAATTTTGCACAGATTCTTTTTTTGTCCATAAGCAGGTTAAGTTCGAAGATGGGCTATATCGGACTATATCTTGATATAGACTGATCCGCCGATTAAGGGTCTTAGGCCTATAAAAGCCACAATTAATATTCAAATTTTTCTGAAATTTGGGACAGTGAGTTGTGTTAGGCCCTTCGACATCCTTCGTTAATTCGGCCCAGATCGGTCCAGATTTGGATATAGCTGCCATATATACCGATCCTCTGATTTAGGGTCTTAGGCCCACAAAAGTCACACTTATTATCCAATTTTGATGAAATTCGGGACAGTAAATTGTGTTAGGCCCATCGACATCCTCCGTCAATTTGGCTCAGATTGATCCAGATTTGGATATAGCTGCCATATAGACCGATCCTCCGATTTAGGGTCTTAGGCCCATAAAAGCCACATTTATTATCCGATTTTGCTGAAGTTTGGGACAGTGAGTTGTCTTAGGCCCCTCGACATTCTTCGTCAATTTGGCCCAGATCGGTTCAGATTTGGATATAGCTGCCATATAGACTGATTTATTGATTTATGGTTTTGGGCCCATAAAATGCTCATTTATTGTCCGATGTCGCCGAAATTTAAGACAGTGAGTTAAATTAAGCCCTTTAACACACTTCTGCAATATCGCATAGATCGGTGGAGATTTGGATATAGCTGCCATATAGACCGATATCTAGGTTTTAGGTTTTGGGCCCATAAAAGACGCATTTATTGTCCGACATCGCTGAAATTTGAGACAGTGAGTTTAGTTGGGCTCTTCGACGTCCCTCTTCAGTTTTGCCCAGATCGGTCCAGATTTTAATATAGCTGCCATATAGTCCTATCTCTCGATTTAAGGTTTAGGACCCATAAAAGAGGCATTTATTGTCCGATTTCACCGAAATTTGGGAAAGTGCTTTAAGTTAGGCTCTTCGACATTTTTATGCAACTTGGCCCAAATCGGTCCAGATTTGGATATAGCTGCCATTTAGTCCGATATCTCGATTGAAAGTCTTGGCCCCATAAAATTCGAGTTTATACTCCGATTTCACTGAAATTTGACACAGTGACTTATGTTAGGCTTTCGACATCCGTGTCGTATATAGTTCAGATCGGTTTATCTTTAGATATAGCTAGTGTAGTTATTAGTATTTGATCCAAATCGAAACATATTTCGATATAACTGATATGGGACATAAGGTATGGAATTTTCACCAAATTTTGATGAAAGGTGGTTTACATATATGCCCGAGGTGGTGGGTATCCAAAGTTCGGCCCCGCCGAACTTAACGCCTTTTTACTTGTTGAATTTACAGTTTATATATTCATTTGGAATCGTCGTAGAATACTACGATGTTTGTACAATGTATGTATTTATGTTCCACTTCCATACGTAGGGTATGGTCTTGAAGGGAAAAAAGTTGAATATGGCTGCCATATAGACTGATCTAACAATTAAGGTCCATGTATCTATAAAATACACATGTATCATCCATAGCTTAAATATGTAGTTTATCGGTGAACACCTCTTTTCGAGCCTGGATTTCCTACAGGCCCTTAGTCCTTCTATCACTCGTCATTCGACGGTAAGTTTTTTTTTAATCTTATGCGTTATTTTAGTTTTTCTGTCCTTATTATACCCACCACCGAAGGATGAGGGCATATTCATTTTGTCATTCCGTTAACAACACATCGAAATATTCATTTCCGACCCTATAAAGTTTATATATATATATATATATATATTCTTGATCAGCGTGAAAATCTAAGACGATCTAGACATGTCCGTCCGTCTGTCTGTTAAAATCACGCTACAGTCTTTAAAAATATAGATATTGAGCTGAAATTTTGCACAGATTCTTTTTTTGTCCATAAGCAGGTTAAGTTCGAAGATGGGCTATATCGGACTATATCTTGATATAGACTGATCCGCCGATTAAGGGTCTTAGGCCTATAAAAGCCACAATTAATATTCAAATTTTTCTGAAATTTGGGACAGTGAGTTGTGTTAGGCCCTTCGACATCCTTCGTTAATTCGGCCCAGATCGGTCCAGATTTGGATATAGCTGCCATATATACCGATCCTCTGATTTAGGGTCTTAGGCCCACAAAAGTCACACTTATTATCCAATTTTGATGAAATTCGGGACAGTAAATTGTGTTAGGCCCATCGACATCCTCCGTCAATTTGGCTCAGATTGATCCAGATTTGGATATAGCTGCCATATAGACCGATCCTCCGATTTAGGGTCTTAGGCCCATAAAAGCCACATTTATTATCCGATTTTGCTGAAGTTTGGGACAGTGAGTTGTCTTAAGCCCCTCGACATTCTTCGTCAATTTGGCCCAGATCGGTTCAGATTTGGATATAGCTGCCATATAGACTGATTTATTGATTTATGGTTTTGGGCCCATAAAATGCTCATTTATTGTCCGATGTCGCCGAAATTTAAGACAGTGAGTTAAATTAAGCCCTTTAACACACTTCTGCAATATCGCATAGATCGGTCCAGATTTGGATATAGCTGCCATAAAGACCGATATCTATGTTTTAGGTTTTGGGCCCATAAAAGACGCATTTAAGGTCCGACATCGCTGAAATTTGAGTCAGTGAGTTTAGTTAGGCTCTTCGACGTCCCTCTTCAGTTTTGCCCAGATCGGTCCAGATTTGAATATAGCTTCCATATAGACCGATCTATCGATTTAAGGTTTTGGGCCCATAAAAGAGGCATTTATTGTCTGATTTCGCTGAAATTTGGGACAGTGCTTTGAGTTAGGCTCTTCGACATTTTTATGCAACTTGGCCCAAATCGGTCCAGATTTGGATATAGCTGCCATGTAGTCCGATATCTCGATTGAAAGTCTTGGCCCCATAAAATTCGAATTTATACTCCGATATCACTGAAATTTGACACAGTGACTAATGTTAGGCTTTTCGACATCCGTGTCGTATATGGTTCAGATCGGTTTATTTTTAGATATAGCTACTGTACTTGTTAGTATTTGGTCCAAATCGAAACATATTTTGATATAACTGATATGGGACATAAGTTATGAAATTTTCACCAAATTTTGATGAAAGGTGGTTTACATATATACCCGAGGTGGTGGGTATCCAAAGTTCGGCCCTGCCGAACTTAACGCCTTTTTACTTGTTGAATCTACAGTTTATATATTCATTTGGAATCGTCGTAGAATACTACGATGTTTGTACAATGTCTGTATTTATGTTCCACTTCCATACACAGGGTATGGTCTTGAAGGGAAAAAAGTTGAATATGGCTGCCATATAGACTGATCTAACAATTAAGGTCCATGTATCTATAAAATACACATGTATCATCCATAGCTTAAATATGTAGTTTATGGGTTAACACCTCTTTCCGAGCCTGGATTTCTTACTGGCTATTAGCCATCTTGTCATCCTAGAGTTCTGTAGAGGCTTGAATGGCTGAAATTTTGCATGAGGTGTTTTGTTCTGACTGATGTAACTGCCATATAAACCGATCTGGGATTTTGACTTCTTAAGCCTCTATTGGGCGCAATTCTCATCCGATTTGGCAGAAATTTTGTACAACCGCTTCTCTCATGACCTTCAACATACGTGTCTAATATGGTCTGAATCAATCAATAGCTTGATACAGCTCCCATATAAACCTATCTCCCGTTTTGGCTTCTTGAGCCCCTACAAGGTGCAATTCTTATCCGAATGAACTGAACTGATTACACAATGACTTCTACAATATTCAGCATTCATTTATCCGAATCGGACTATAACTTGATATAGCTCCAATAGCATAACAGTTATTATTCAATATTCTTTGTTTGCCTAAAAAGCGATACCGCGCAAAGAGCTCGACAAATGCGATCCATGGTGGAGGGTATATAAGATTCGGCCCGGTCGAACTTAGCACGCTCTTACTTGTTATACGCTACAACACGACTTTAGTACAGGGTATTGTAACTTTGTGCATTTGTTTGCAACGCTTAGAAGAAGAAGAGCTGGACCAATTGATAAGTATTCCGATCGGCTTAGAATCACTCCCTGATTCGATTTAGCTATGTCCGTCTGTCTGTCCATGTCCGTCTGTCTGTCCATGTGTTCAAGTTACAGTTCGCAATTATGCCCGATTGTCATGAAATTTAGCACAAGTATCATTTTTGGCCCAAGGACAAATGGAATTAATGTTGAACGAAATCGGTTCAGATTAACATATAGCTCCCATATATATCATTCATCCGATATGGACTTTTAAGGCCACAATTTGTTTCCGATCTTTACAAAGTTGAGCATTGGGTGTTTTATTCGACGTCCTCATATGTGTGCAAAATTTCGTCAAAATCGGTCCAGATTTAGATATAGCTCCCGTATATAATTTTCATCCGATATGGAATTTTATGGCCGTAGCAGCCACAATTTTGCTCCGATCTTTACAAAATTTGGTATAAGGTGCTCTATTTGATGTCTCATATCAATCAGTGGAGTCCGATTCAAGTTTAAGCTCAATGATAGGGGGCCTCCTTTTTATAGCCGAGTCCGAATGGCGTGCCGCAGTGCGACACCTCTTTGGAGGCATAGTACCTCTTAAATGTTGCCAGCATTAGGAAAGGAAAACACCACCACTGAAAATTTTTTCTGATGGTCTCGCCCGGATTCGAACCCAAGCGTTCATAGTCATAGGCGGACATGCTAACCTCTGCGCTTCGGTGGCCTCCATATTGACCGTTAACGCAAAAAAGGAAAATGTTTACTCCATTTCCCAAAAATTTGGAAAAGTGGTTCCTTTATTCCCATCGAAGATGGTCCATATCGATAAAACGTTTACAAATATTTCACCATGGCAACTCTTACTTTGAATTGATATTGTCACCGAGCAAAGCTACAATCATTGGTCTGTCTACACACACATTAGGCTGTGTGCCTGCCTAAAGAAACTATTCCATATAGAGATTATCCAGTCATTCAGTCAGTCGGGCAGTTAGAACACAAATGAATGCGCGCCATTTTAAAATTCACACAAAGCACTCTGGGGCCACTGAACTATTTGTTATTTTCATCTGAGTGTTATATGTCAGAAAGTGTGAAAACAGCATTGTATGCAAATCATTCGGATGGTTCACTGATTCAATTTGAAATTAAATTCGAAAAGGTTGGTGTTGTTTAATTAAAACAACAGCAGGATACAAATATTCAATGGTCTGATGGAATTGAAATATTTTTCATGACTGTTGGATCTAAATTGAGTCATTTTGAATCATTTGACAAAGATTCGGAGTAGAATAATTTAATCTAGACTTTAGGTCTGTTGGTATGAAACACATGAAAGAACATATGCAACTCAGTTTAACATTTCCACCTTTATAGTAGACGTTATCAAGTTAAAGCTAGCTTAGTTCGACTGGGTCGAATCTTGGGAAACCACCACCAGGGATTCTGCTAAAAATTTATACAAAATAAATTTAGTTGAAGGACATAATTTTATTCTAAATACAAAACTTCTGTCAAACCAGCAATAATTAAAGCTTCTTGGAACTGAAAAAGGATGATCGAGAGACCGGTTTATATGGGAACTATAGGAGGTATAGACTGATTTGGACAGTGCTTGGCACAGTTGTTGGAAGACATAACAGAACACCGCATGCAAAATTTCAGCCAAATCGGACAAACATGCGACTTGCAAGCGCTCAAGAAGTCAAATCGGCAGATCGGTTTATATGGCAGCTTTACCAGGTTATAGATCGATTTGGACTTTATAAGGCAGAGTTGTTGGAAGTCGTAAGGGAACACTTCATGCAACACGTTCAGCCAAATCGGTTAAAAATTGTGGCTTCCAGGGAGCTATGTCAGGTTATAGACCGATGTAGACCGTAATTGGCACATTTCTTGGAAGTCATAACAGAACACTACATGCAAAATTTCAGCCAAATCGGGCAAAAATTGCTGCTTCAAGAAGGTAAATCGGGAGATCGGTTTATAAGGGAGCTATATCAGGTTGTAGAGCGATTTAAACCGTACTAGCCACAGTTGGTTGAAAACATATCAGAGCACTATCTGCAAAGTTTTAACGAAATCGGACAAAAATTGCGGCTTCCAGGGGCTCAAGAAGTCAAATAGGGAGATCGGTTTATATCTGAGCTATATTAAAATCTGAACCGATATGGTCCATTTGCAATCCCAAACGACCTACATTTCTTTCCCCTTACTCCGTTATGGCCCGACACCCAAACGATGCGGATTTTGCCATACTCAGAGAAGGCGTTAATCTCCTTCTAACACTGCAAGACTGTTCGTGATCTTACCGTCCTGGTTGTTATAGCCTGCAATTTTGCAATTTTACTGTCCGTAAAGATCTTCACACTCGACGTTCTCGCGATAGCACCACACCACTTCACGCATTCCGTGATCGCCCCGATCTCCGCCTGCAGGACCGTATTATGGTCAGGCAGTCTAAAACAGATCTCAATTCATGGATTCTCAATGTAAACCCCCGGCCCATTCTGTCGTCTAGGTTTAATCCATCCGTATAAAATGATCTTCCCGGTGGCAATACAAGGGTTCCGTGAATCCAAGACTGTGCCGATGGCAGCAGTGCCTCGCACTCGACTTCAAGGTTTATCTCAGGTATCCGATCGGAAACCTCTTCCCTTCCTTCCAGATTTCCAATCGTCACCTCTATTATACGGGGACGGTATGCGCTGCTCCCATCCTCAATCCATTCTCCCATTGCCTTAAGTCTCATAGCCGTAGTGGCTGCCTAACATTCAATCTGAATGTCAATTGGTTGGATATCTAGAATACGCTCCAGTGCCCAAGTGGGAGTGGTCCTCATCGCTCCGCCTATGCCAAGACAAAAATGTTCTCTGAACCTGTTGTATGCTCCTTATGTTGCCCTTTTTCTCCATAGCAGTACACCAAACTACTGAGGCTAATCACGCTCCTGCAGACCCAGTGGACTATCCTCGTATTCAGGCCCCATTTCGAGCCTACGGCCCGTCTACATAGGGCCAAACATCTGTTAGCCTTCTCAGTACGCTCCTGAATGTGACACTTCCAATTCAGTTTCCTGTCCAAGATCACACCTAAGTATTTGACTTTGTCAGTTATCGAAATCGTCTTATTGACGAAACGTGGTGCGTTAAATTGGCCCACCTTTGTCTTCCTTGTGAACAGGCATATTTCAGTCTTCTCTGGGTTAACATTGAGACCTTTGGGTCTAGCCCAGTCATATGCCATATAAAAGACCCTTTTGGCCCATCTGCATAGCTCTTTTGGATCCTTACCTCTTAGAAGTATTATAGCATCGTATGCTTAGCAGACGGGTTCAAGTCAGCATCCGTTATAGGTCATTTATGGTGGTCACCCATAGGAGTGTCGATAAAATACCCCCCTGTGGCGTGCCCTGTGCCACTTTCTACCTTATATTTATGCCATGGGACACACAATTTATCCACGTCTTCCTTAGTTTTCAAAACTTCGGCCAAAATTATAAATCGCATTTGCTGTCTTATATTCTATACAAATTTTTTTTTCAGTGGCGAACTAAATGTCTACGCTTCAACCGAAAATTTCGCTAGAGATGCATACTGCACTTTATGGTGAAGAAAATCGTTCTGTTAAAGAAATGTATAGACCCCTTAGGTGTTTATAAAAGCTCTTACGGATAAGATGAAAGTTTAATTCCCAGTCGTTTTTATGTGTGTGCGCAAATACAAAAATATAGGCAACATGCAACGGAAATCTTTTGATTTATTTCGTTGATACTTCAGCTTCAAAGTCCATATGATTCTTTTTGCCTGTTGGAGCTTTCTGCCCTGTGTATGCACTATAACATCCAAGTTGAACCAAAAGCTTTATGAGCTATGTAAAATATCTTAAACTGTGGTAACAAAGTCCAAGCACTCTTCCTGCCCTATTAAAAAATTTAAAATTCGGGATGAATTATAGTTCAAATCAAATTATACATAATTTTAATTGGTTAAATATAAACTGATCCAATTATATCTGAAGACAGATATAATTGGATCTAACCACATCACTTTTTGTACACCTTTTACATAGTATGGCGGATGTATACTAACTTCGCTATTCAGTTTATAACACTTCGACATATTGATCTAAGACGATCTAGTCATGTCCGTCCGTCTGTCTGTCTGTCTGTCCGTCCGCCCGTCTGTCCGTCCGTCTGTCTGTCCGTCTGTGTACAAGGCGTTTTGGGAGTTGAAACCATCCATTCGTCTTATCTATTCGTCCACGCTTTATCAGCGTGTCGCCTCCGGTCTTAAATAGTTCTGCGGATAACGCGTCGGCTCCTGCTGCCTTGTCGTTCTTAAGTCGGGTCATAGCTACTTGGACCTCAATCTGACTACGAGGTAAACATTTTGTACCATCATCATTGATTGGTTCTGCGGTATCATCTTAGCCGCCAACGTTGGACACTAGCAATTGGGTAAAATGTTCTTTCCATATCCCCAGCATATTCTTTGACTCTGCAGGAGAATGTGCCTGTAACAAAGCCATCGGTTTGATTTTTAATTCTTTGGTAGATTTTCCGGACTTCATTCTGACACCTATACATCTCAATTCGCTCTCACTCACGTCTTTCCATTTTCTTTTTCTTTCTGCGGAATAGACGTTGCTCCTCTCTCCTTATCTTCCGATACCTCTCCTTTTCCTGCGATGCTACTGATTGCAGGGTTGCTCTATATGCCGCATTCTTGGCTTCAGTAATATCTCGAACCTCTTGGTCGTACCATGCGCCATTATATCATCGGAACAAGGAGTTCCTTCATCAAACAGTTGGCTCAGTCGAGTGTAGTATGCCGCCGCCATCTGTTGTGTTTGCAGCTTTTCAATGTCCAGCTTCCGTGCTGTGTCAGATCGTACTTTCCTCGCTATGTTCAAACGGGTGCGAGACTTTGCTGCAACTATATTCGAAACTATATTCGCTCTACAGATCGATCGTACATCTAAAACGCTGGATGAATGCCTTCCTTCCGTCCGTTCGTCCGTCCGTCTTTCCGTCTGTCCATCTGTCCGTCCGTCTGTCTGTCCGTCCGTCTGTCCGTCCGTCTGTCCGTCCGTCTGTCCGTCCGTCTGTCCGTCCGTCTGTCCGTCCGTCTGTCCGTCCGTCTGTCCGTCCGTCTGCCGTCCGTCTGTCCGTCCGTCTGTCCGTCCGTCTGTCCGTCCGTCTGTCCGTCCGTCTGTCCGTCCGTCTGTCTGTCCGTCTGTCTGTCTGTCCGTCCGTCTGTCCGTCCGTCTGTCTGTCCGTCCGTCTGTCCGTCCGTCTGTCTGCACGCTATATTTCGAAGGAACAAAGCTAGGGGCTCAAAATTTTGCACAAATACTTCTTATTAGTACAGGTCGGTTGGGATTGTAAATGGACCATATCGGTCCATATTTAGATATAGGTCCCATATAAACCCATATCTAGATTTTACTTCTTGAGCCTCTATAGAAGCAATTCTTATCCGAATTTGCTGAAATTTTTAACAATGACATCTCCAATGACCTGCAACCAAGTACGGCTAAAATTTGGCTCAAACCCCGGCCTCCCGATTTGATTTCTTGAGCCTCTAGAGGGCACAATTCTTATATGATTTGGCTGAAATTTTGTACAATGACGTCTTCTTTGAAATGTAATGGATGCACAATGTATGTTTCGAATCGGTCTTAAATCTGATATTGCTCCCATATAAACCAATCTCCCGATTTTACTTCTGGAGCCTATGGAGGACGTAATCTTATCCAAATTTGCTGAAATTTGGCAAAGTCACTGTATCCATGACCCCTAACAAACGTGCCACATATGATCTAAATCGGCCAATAACCTAATATAGCTTCCTTATAAACCGATCTCCCAATGTTACTTCTTAAGCCTCTAGATGGCGTAATTCTTAGCCGACTTTTTTGCACTATGACTTCTTCAATGGCCTTTAATATAAGTGGCAAATATGGTCTGAATTGGTCTATAACCTGATATAGCTCCCATGTAAACCAATCTCCCCAGTTTACTTCTTAAGTTGCAATTCTTTTCCGACTTCTTTGAAATTTTGCAGAATGGGATCTACTTTTGTCTCAAACATCCAAGCCAAGTATAGCCCGAATAAGTTCGTAACCAGGCATAGATCCAATGGCATAGCAATTCTTATCCATAATCTTTTGTTTGCCTTTAAAGCGATACCGGGCGAAGAACTTAACAAATGCGATCCATGGTGGAGGGTATATAAGTTTCGACTCGGCGGAACTTAGCATGTTTTTACTCGGGTATTCTGTAAGCAATGGATGCAAGGTAAAATAATACTCTCTACCACAGTGGTGGTGTAGGGTATAATAGCATTTAGTTCGGCCAAACCAAGTTTAAAAGTTTTAAGGAGCTCTTACATTGACGGCCAAGAAGGGGGTTGGTTTATATTGTACATAGATGGGGCTATATTGAAACAAGTAAAAAGGCGTCTAAATCGGTCTATATGGCAGCTATATGCAAATCTTCATCGATCTAGACCAAACTGCAGAAATATGTGGAGGGGCTAAACTTAACTACCTGTCCCAAATTTCGGGAACATCGGACTTTTGTGGGCCCAAAACGTTAAATCGAGAGATCGGTCTATATGGCAGCTATATCCAAATCTGAACCGATCTGAGCCATAATGCAGAAATATGTCAAGGGGCTTAACTTAACACACTTTCCCAAATTGCGTCGACATCGGACAATAAATGCGCTTTTTATGGTCCCAAAACCTAAAACCTATATGGCAGCTATATCAAAATCTGAACCGATCTACGCCATAATGCAGAAGTATGTCAAGGGGCCTAACTTAACTCACTGTCCTACATTTCGGCGACATCGGCTAATAAATGCGCCTTTTATGGGCCTAAGACCCCAAATCGGATGATCGGTCTATATGGCAGCTATATCCAAAACTAGACCGATCTGAGCCAAATTGACGAAGGATGTCGAAGGGCCTAACACAACTCACTGTCCCAAATTTCAGCAAAATCGAATAATAAATGTGGCTTTTATGGGCCTAAGACCCTTAATCGGAGGATCGGTCTATATGGCAGTCATATCCAAATCTGGACCGATCTGAGCCAAATTGACGGAGGATGTCGAAGGGCCTAACACAACTCACTGTCCCAAATTTCAGCAAAATCGAATAATAAATGTGGCTTTTATGGGCCTAAGACCCTAAATCGGAGGATCGGTCTATATGGGGGCTATATGAAGATATAATCCGATATGGCCCATCTTCGAACTTAACCTGCTTATGGAAAAGAAAAAAGAACCTGTGCAAAATTTCAGCTCAATATCTCTATTTTTGAAGACTGTAGGGTGATTTCAACAGACAGGCGGACTGACATGTATTGGCTTGCCCAAAAAGTAATTGCGGATTTTTTAAAAGAAAGTAAATGCATTTTTAATAAAACTTAGAATGAACTTTAATCAAATATACTTTATTACACTTTTTTTCTAACGCAAGCTAAAAATAACAGCTTATAACTGACAGAAGAAAGAATGCAATTACAGAGTCACAAGCTGTGAAAAAAATTTGTCAACGCCGACTATATGAAAAATCCGCAATTACTTTTTGGGCAACCCAATACTTTATAGGGTCGGAAATGGATATTTCGATGTGTTCCAAATGGAATGACAAAATGAATATACCCCCATCCATCGGTGGTGGGTATAAAAACGACTTTTGTCTTTAGTACCTATTGAACTTTTTACATTTGTTAAGTGGCTTATGTAATAAAATAAATTTTTTTCCTATTCGTTTCAGACGGAATGACAAAATTGCTATACCCTCATCGCTAATGTAAAAATATAATTTTTTTGAAAATAAAAAACAAAGGTAAGTGTTATAGATTTAAAATCATGCTATATAATCTAATTGATGAAATATCTTACAATTGAAGAACATTTTGTGATTCCACCTATTGGAGCTTTTAAAGATTATACAGTCTCGCTTCACCACTTGCATACCACAAAAGCTCATAAAAAGCTTTTTCCGCTAATCAAAGAAATAAACCTTGGCAACACAGGGTGTTTGGTATAAAATTTAATGGACAAATAATAGAGATTCCAAAACACAACTGAGTGACCCAAAACTTTTGAGTTAGATTTCAAAACATGTGCTAACAACTCTTTTTCTATGCTGCGAAACATCCTGCAATGGGCGGGCTTATGTCTATGAAAAGCAACGGAGAAAATTGCTTTTGTCCAACCCTTAGCAGGTGTCGCAGTATTCAAGTATTTAAAATTTTTTGTCGATTCATTGAAGCATAATCTTCAATATCGATATGGCGGTACTACAGCAATACATACGTATGCATATGGGATCTACTTAAAAATCTGAGCCAATTTCTATGACATTCATTTGTAATGTCAAGAGGTTTATGCAACTCGTACGTTCCAAATTTCGTTAGGGTTGGTTTACAAAGCCAAAAGTCGAGTGCTGCCGACTATATAATACCGTACACTTACACTCAGAAAAATAATTTCACTGATATCAGCAACTACTGCCAACAACAAATACAACAACAATTTTTGCCCATGAATATTCCACTAAGGAACAAGGCCAAACTTCTCACATATCAATGAGTGCAGTCCGATTCAAGTTTAAGCTCAATAATAATAGGCCTCCTTTTTATTGCCGAGCCCGAACGGTGTGCCACAGTGTGACACCTCTTTGGAGAGAAGTTTTACATGGCATAGTACCTCACAAATGTTGCCAGCATTATGAGGGGAAAAACCAGCGCTGAAAATTTTTTCTGATGGTCTCGCCTGGATTCGAACCCAGGCGTTTAGCGTCGTAGGCGGACATGCTAACCTCTGCGCTACGGTGGCAGTGCATAGCACTCGACCTCAATTGTCGTCTCAGGTATCTGATCGGAAACTCTTCCATTCCTTCCTAGGTTTCCAGCATATTTTTGATAGTCGAAAACCTAATAAACCGACATACAGACCATCTCTGCTGGCAACAGCTTTACTCGGAGACCTCTGGTCCACTGTGTTCGTTCTATGAAGAAAAGAAATAATATGAAGAAAGAGAGTAGTAGGTTGAGAAAGAGAAATGCAAACGAAAAGCTAGCTTCGAGACCGAAAAATGTCTCACCGACTAGAGAGCTATCGTCTGTCTGCCCAGACCCTAACAGCAGTACAGGTTGACTCTGGGGTCGAAAGACTGCTGAGAGCTTAGTGAAGCGAGGAGGTGTTCATTCATGTTATGCATTAGGGTCTTAGGCCCATAAAAGTCACATTCATTACCTAATTTAGCTGAAATTTGGGACAGTGAGTTGTGTTAGGCCCTTCGACATCCTTCGTCAGTTTGGCCCAGATCGGTTCAGATTTGGATATAACTGCCATATAGACCGATCCCTCGATTTAACGTTTTGGACCCATAAACGGCGCATTTAATGTCCGATGTTCCCGAAATTTGGTACAGTGGGTTGTGTTAGGCCCTTTCACATCCTTCGTCAATTTGGCTCAGAGCGGTCCAGATTTTGATATAGCTGCCGTATAGACCGATCCTCCGATTTGGGGTCTAAGGCCCATAAAGCCACATTTATTATCCGATTTTGGTGAAATTTTGAAATTTGGGACAGTGTGTTGCGTTAGGCCCTTCGACATCTTTCGTCAATTTGGCCCAGATCGGTCTAGATTTGGATATGATTTAATGTTTTGGCCCATAAAAGCGCATTTATTGTCCGATTTTGCCGAAATTTGGGACGGAGAGTTAGGTTAAGCCCTTACACTTATTTCTGCAATTTGGTCTAGATCGATCAAGAATTGCATATAGCTGCCATATATATTCGATAAAACTGCTATGGGACATAAGGTATGCAATTTTCACCTGATTTTGATGAAAGGTGATTGACATATATACTCGAGGTGGTGGGTATCCAAAGATCGGCCCGGCCGAACTTAACGCCTTTTTACTTGTTTTAAATTTGCTTATTTTATTGCTGTTCAAAAGGCTTTAGCCCGCCCCAGAAAGCTGGGCAGGCTTCGCTTATGGTTGCGACATGAGTACAGCTAATTCAGTGTCTGTTTGATTATCTCCTCAACGTTTCTTGTACAGTGCAATTTCTGGTCAAGAATAACGCCTAGCTATTAAAATCCTGAGAGAGCGCCAGCTCCACTCCATCAAGGGCCGTTCCCTTGAACTCACATACTTCCTCCTTCTTAACAACAACACCAGCTGTGTCTTTCTGGGGTTTAAGGTTTGCCCCTGTTCCTCAATGGAATGTTCACCGGTAAATTTGCATAGCATTTGCATTGACTTTCTGGAGTTTATACCAAGCCCATTGCCTTACGCCCCTCTAGACAATTTCCTTAGCGTGCCCTGAAGGACAGTAGATAGAAACGACCGCCAACCAAAATGACGATGTCATCAGCATAGGAAACCACCTTCACTCCTCGAAGGACCAAAGAATCTCATTGATTACCAATAGCCCCTAGGAGGGGATAAAACCTTTCCCTGTGGTGTCTCCTTGGTCACAATCTTCCTCACAGAGTCTTTAGCCTGTGACCCATTGATTATTCTCCCCTTCAGCATTACATCAATCCGGTTCACCACAACAGGGTGGACTCTCATATCAATCAGAGAACGATGAATTTATCACAACTCCACGTTATTAAATGCCCCTTCTATATCCAAGAAGGCCGCTAAAGTTAAGTCTCCTGTCCCCAAGTTCCTGTGGGAAATTGTCAACTGGCCAATCCATGATGTAGCCATGCTGGTAGCCGCTTATTAACGATGGGAGCTTTATTTAAATCTGAACCGATTTTGATATAATTTGCTAGACATATCAACACTCACAAGAGTTGCAAGTTTTCATGAGAGTCCTTTGAAAAGTTACCCCATTTTGGCAATACGATTTATACTAATCTAGGCATTGCCTTTATAACACCTAGAAAAATTCGTCTAAGACCCCATAAGGTACATATATTCTTGATCGTCTCGACGCTCTGAGTCGATCACTATAGCGGTCGAACTCGTAAAGCTAGATGCTTGATATTTTGCACGGATACTTCTTATTGATGCAGGTCGTTGGGGATTCCAAATGCGCCATATCGGTTCAGATTTGGTTTATATAGCTCCCATATAAACCCATCCCCTGGAAGCCACAATTTCCATCCCATTTGGCTAAAATTTTACACAAAGACTTGTGTTATGACTTCCAACATTCCTGTCAAGTATGATCCGAATCGGTCCATAAACAGATATAGCCCCCATATAAACCGATTCCCGGATTTGATGTATGGAGCCCTTAAAAGCCTCAGTTTTCATCCGATTTAGCTGAAATTTGGAACAGGGACTTAAGTTGCGACTTCCAAGATCCATGACAAGTATGTTCTGAATATATCTATAAACAGTAATAGCCCCCATATAAACTGATCTCCAGATTTGACTTCTTGAGCCCCTAAAAGCCTCAGTTTTTACCCGATTTGCCTAACATTTGGAAAAAAAATTTAATTATGACTTCAAATATCCATTATAAGTATGATTCGAATCGGTTCATGAACAGATATAGCCCCCATATAAACCGATCTCCGGATTTGACTTCTTGAATGCCTAAAAGACTCAATTTTCATCCGATTTGATTTGAAACAAGTAAAAAGGCATTAAGTTCGGCCGGGCCGAACTTTGGATACCCACCACCTCGGGTATATATGTGAACCCCCTTTCGTCCCAAACCCGATAAAAATTGGATAACTTATGGCCCCAAATTCGGCACGGACATTGAGTGGTCTTATAAATATAAGACACTGTTGAATTTTGTATTTCAAATTTCAACAAAATCGGGTAATAAATAAACCGGCATATCGGTCTATATGACAGTCTATATCTAAATGCAGCCCTATTTTTGCCATATTTGGGTCAGATGGGGGGTGGCTGCCCACTGCTTCAAATTTCACTGAAATTGGATAAAAAATAATGATTTTATGGTCTTTAGACCCTTTATCGGCAGATCGGTCTATATGGCAGCTATATCTAAATATAGTCCGATCCAAACTATATTTGGGGCGGATGTCAGGAGACCTAAGACTACTAACTGTTTAAAATTTCAGCGAAATCGGATAATAAATAGGGCTTTTATGGTCTTCAGACCCTTCATCGGGAGATCGGTCTATAGGGCAGCTATATCTAAATATAGTCCGATCTGAACCATATTTAGGTTCGAGGTTTAGAGACCTGAAACTACTCACTGTTTCAAATTTCAGCGAAATCGGTTAAAAAATAAAACTTATATTGGCTTCAGACCCTTTAATGGAAGACCGGTCTATATGGCTGCTTTATCTAAATATAGTCCGATCTGAACCATATAAGGGTCAGATGTCGGTAAGCCTTAAACTACTCACTGTTTAAAATTTCAGCAAAATCGGATGAAAAATTAAGGTCATTAGACCCTTTATCGGAAAATCGGTCTATATAGCAGCTATATCCATATATGGTCCGACTTGGCCCGTTCGAGAATTTAACCAGCGTGTATCAAAAAGACGTTTCTGTGCCAAATTTCAGCTCAATATCTTAAATTTTTAAGCCTGTGGCATGATTACAACAGACGGACAGACATACGGATATCAATTTTTGAAGTCTGTAGAGTGATTTCAACAGACGGACGGACAGACGGACGGACGGAGAGACGGACGGACAGACAGACGGACGGACAGACGGACGGACAGACGGACGGACATACGGGCGGACATACGGACATTGTTAAATCGTCTTAAAATTTTACGACGATTCGAAATATATATACTTTGTAGGGTCGGAAATTGATATTTCGATGTGTTGCAAACGGAATAACTAAATGAATATAACCTCTATCCTACGGTGGTGGGTATAAAAAAGACTTGACTTATGACTTCCATTCCACGTATGATCCGATTCGGTCCATAAACCGATATGGCACCCATATAAACCGAACCCCGATTTAACTTCTTGAGCCCATCGAAGCCTCAATTTTCATTCGACTTGGATGAAGTTTGGAACAAGGACTTGAGTTGCGACTTTCAACATTCGCGTTAAGTATGATCCGATTTGTCTATAAACAGCTATAGCCCCCATATAAACTGATCTCCGGATTTGACTTTTTGAGCTCTTAGAAGCCTCAATTTGCATCCGATTTGGCTGAAATTTGAAACAAGGACTTGAGTTGCGACTTCCAACATCCATGTCAAGTATGATCCGAATCGGTCTATAAACAGGTATAGTCCCCATATAAGCCGATCTCTGGATTTGACTTCTTGAGCCCCTAAAAGCCTCAATTTTTTTCCGATTTAGCTAAAATTTAAAAAAAGACTTGACTTTTGATTTCGAACATCCATTCCACGTATAATCCGAATCGGTTCATAAACAGATATAGCCCCCATATGAACCGATCCCCCGATTTAACTTCTTGAGCCCACCGAAGACCCAATTTATATCCGATTGGGCTAAAATTTGGACCAAAAGCTTGAGTTACGACTTTCAACATCCGCGTCAAGTATAATCCGAATTGGCCTATAAACATATTGGGTTGCCCAAAAAGTAATTGCGGATTTTTCATATAGTCGGCGTTGACAAATTTTTTAACAGCTTGTGACTCTGTAATTGCATTCTTTCTTCTTTCAGTTATCAGCTGTTACTTTTAGCTCGCTTTAGAAAAAAAGTGTAAAAAAAGTATATTTGATTATAGTTCATTTTATTAAAAATGCATTTACTTTCTTTTAAAAAATCCGCAATTACTTTTTGGGCAACCCAATATATAGCCCCCTTATAAACCGATCTCCGGATTTGACTCCTTGGGCCTTTTAAAGCCTAAATATTCACTTGATTCGGCTGAAATTTGGCCCATAAACCCATCTTATGACTTACAACAGTGCTAAGTTGTATCCGAATCAGTCTATATGGTGACATAGGCCCCCATGTACCGATATCCCGATATGATTTCTTGGGACCAAAATAATTCAAATCAGCGGAATCCATTGTGGTAGATACCCAAGATTCGGTCCGGCCGAACTTAGCACGCTTTTACTTAAATCGTGTGAGATAAGTTCTGAAGCTCGAATATTTTGGAGAGGAACACTCGAAAAAGTGAGTTATATTAGCCTCATACGTGTGTCCCAGTCCCTGAATTTGAAAATTCATAGATTTCCCTCCTATGGTGTCCGTCATGGCAAGTGTCTGACCGGTTTAAGCTGCACTTTGGAGGTAGTTGCATTTTGATTTTGATTTTAATTTTTTTTTTTTTTTGAGCCATCTCTCAATAAGCATTTGAAGGTTATTTTACCTATTACAGTGATTTTATTAGTTCAGCGATAGGTACTAAGCAGATACTTCATCACTCTCTCGCTTTATCACTGATTATTGTGCCATCACAAAAACTAGTCTTATAGAGTCCCATACTGCATACTGCCATCACAACCCATTGCCAACCCATCAAACCCTACATGCCATATGAAAACGCAAAAGAGATTTTTACATTTATCTCAGTTTTTATCCATGGAACTTTTAAAACTCTTAGGAAAATGTGAATATAAGAAACACTTTTTGCCAACTTTAAATTGTAAACAAAAAAGAGAACACACACTAGCAACTTTTTTACAAAATAGAATTTTTTATGAGACTTGAAAGTATCATTGTTTGGGATGACCTAAAATAATACTTCACATTTGTTGACGAAGTGAACTTCATTAGTAAGTGACACCCTCTCCCTCAAGCCAACGCTCGTTGGTATGCATCATTTATTGTCGTTTATAAGAAACTCGTTACGTTTTAGCCACTTTCTTCACATTTCGCATGCTGTCCCATGACAACAGAGCCAAACCAAAAAAAAAAAAAAAAAAAAAACAAAAACTGGAAAAAGTTAAATTATGTTATTAAACTTTAAATGACCCATATTTATTGTGTAAGCAAAAATACAGCAAACGACTCTTTTTCCAACTCTATGGTAGAAAATTGGTAAAACATTTCGCCACTCAGGATTGGCGACTAAAGGGAAATAACATTTCATTATTGATGATAACTGCCTATGAAAAATAGTGAACAAACAACAAAACAAATCATCCTCCCAGCCTTTGTTTTGCCACACGAGAGACAAACTTGGAAAAAAAAAGTTCAAACGACACCAAAAACAAAGACAATTTAAAACTCAAGAAAAAGAGTCATTATCTAACGATTGGACTTGAAATGAAATGGAAAACTATGGCATAATAGTCCACGCTGCTGGTCTCTGAAACACAAAAATTTCTATGGCCTTAAAAATAAAATTGTTTAAGCTAATATTTATAGCCTAAACACTTCTAGAGGCCATCGTAGAGCAGATTGTCGCCTAGGACGCTGTACGCCTGGGTTCGAGTCCTGACGAGAACACCAACAAAATTTTTCAGCTGTGGTTTTCCCCTCCCAATGCTTTGCGATACCCCAAAGAGGTGTCGCACAGTTGCCCGCTTTCGGACTCGGCTATAAAAAGTAGGTCCCTTATCATTGAGCTTAAACTTGAATCGGACTGCTTTGGCTGTGCTTTAATTGGCTATGACAGAATATTTGTTCCACTAGCCGAACGTAGAATAGCGCTCCAAACGCCTCGATCTTCTGCGCTCATTCTAAAATCTCTGACACCAAGTTTCGAGGTGTCTCCCACCATTGGGCTTTTGGTCTTCCCGGTTTGCGTGTACCATCAAGTGTGTACAACAAGTGTTTTGTTATTATTTCCAAACTATGCTAAGTATGGTTCAAATCGGTACATAACCTGATATAGCTGCCATATAAACCGATCTGTGATCTTGGCTTCTCTTAAGCCTCTAGAGGGCGCAATTCGTAACTCATTTGGCTGAAATTTTGTAAATAGGCTTCTTCCATGACCTTCATTATGCGTGTTCAACATGACCTGAAACGATCTGTAGCCTGATGCAGCTCCCATATATACCAGTCTCCCGTTTATGCTTCTTGAGCAACTTAATTTATTTCAATTGGCTATGACACAATATTTGTTCCACTATCCGAACGTAGAATAGGTGGAATTCCAAGCTCCTCGATCTTCTGCGGTCATTCTAAAATCTCTGACACAAAGTTTCGAGGTGTATCCCACCACTTGATCTTTCCATCGGGCATTTGGTCTTCCCGGTTTGCCTTCAAAAGACTTATTTGCTGGAGCTTCTTCATCCATTCTGACAACATGACCTAGCCAACGCGGCTGTTGTATTTTGATGCGTGTAACTATGCTATCGTCGTCATACAGCTCATGGTTCATACGTCGCCTATTTTACGAAGAATCTTTCTCTCAAACACTTCAAGCACTGCCTCATATGCTTTCACAAGTACCCATGCTTCAGAACCATATAACAGCACGGGTAGTGTCAGTGTCTTGTATTGTGTAATCTTCATGTGTCGTGAGGTGGCCTTGTTTCTAATCTGCTTACTTAGTCCAAAGTAGCATAAGTTTGCCAGTATTATTCTTCGCTTTATCTCAAAACTGGTGTCATTCGTTTCGGTTACGGCAATGCCGAGGTAGATAAAGTTGCTGACTATCTCAAAGTTGTGGTTCCCAACTTTCTCCATGTTCTTTATCTGCTGGGTTGTGCAAGGCTTTTTGGGAGTTGAAACCATCTATTTCATCTTATCTCCATCTACTGCCAGACCCATTTTCACTGACTCTCTTTCGATTCTTTCAAAGGCTGCAGTTACTACTTCCGGTGACCGACCTATGATATTGATGTCGTCGGCATAGGCGAGTAGCATGTGTTCTCTTGTGATTAGTGTGCCATATCTATTCACATATGCATCTCGTATAATCTTCTCCAACAGTATATTAAAGAGATCACACGACAGCCTGCCTCCTTGTCTGAAACCTCGTTTTGTATTAAATGGTTCGGAAAGATTCTTTTCTATTCTCACTTAGAAACGCGTATCAGCAAGTGTCATCCTGCAGAGTCTTATTAATTTTGCTCGTATACCAAACTCAGACATGGCTTGAAATACCTTTGAATGTAAAGTGGTATCGAAGGCGGCTTTGTAGTCAACAAAGAGATGGTAGGTGTTGGTTTTTCCCTTTCGGGTCTTTTCCAGGATTAGACGCAGTGTGCATATCTGGTTCAGGGTGGATTTACCAGGTCTAAGCCGCATTGATAGCCCCCAATTATCTCATTGACTTTAGGTTTTAATCTTTCTCACAGTACGCTCGAGAGTATCTTGTATGCGATGGGGAGAGAACTTATTCTTCTGAAGTTGGCACATTTCTTCTTGTCTCCTTTTCTTGTGTACGGGACGTAGTATTCTGAGGTTCCAATCATCGAGTATGCGTTCTTCTAGCAAAACGGGCAGACAACCTGATGCAAAGGCCTTATCAGCGTGTCGCCTTCCGTTTAAAATAGTTCAGCGTATAACTTGATCGCGCTGACAAGCTGATGCATACGCCTTATCACCGTGTCGCCTCCGGTCTTAAATAGTTCGGCGGGTAACCCGTCGGCTCCTGCTGCCTTGTTGTTCTTTAGTCAGGTCACTGCTACTTGGACCTCATTCTGACTTGGAGGTAAACATTCTATACTATCATCAGGGATTGGTTCTGCGGTATCCTCTTCGCCGCCAACGTCGGACACTAGCAGCTGGGTAAAATGTTCTTTCCATTTCCTCAGCAAAATATCTGTTTCAGTTACCAGATTTCCTTTTTTGTCTCTGCAGGAGGATGTGCCTGTACCAAAGCCATCGGTTTGATGTTTAATTCTTTGAATCAGACAGCACTCATTGATATATGAGAAATTTTTCCTTGTTGCTTAATGGAATGTTCATGGGCAAATGTAAAACCACTATTGCGATGTTGGGTATTCATGGGCTTGGGCTAAATTAGACCATATATTGATAAAGCTGTGACATTGACCGAACTCTTGATTCAAGGCGTTTAACCCATAAAAAATATCTGCTGCCAAATTTTACTAAAATTTGAATCAGTGACATATATTAAGACGCATTTGTTGCCCGATTTCGCAGAAATTAGGTACGGTGAGTTGCACGAAATAAGTCCAGATCGGACCTTAGCTTTTTATAGCTGACCGATCTCCCAATTTATGTCTTGAGCCCAAAAAAAAAAAAACTCATAAAAATCGGTTTAGATTTAGATTTAAATTTCAACCAAATCAGGTCGTAAATTCGTATTTTCATTTACGACCTGATTTGGTTGAAATTTAAATATAAATCTGAACCGATTTTTATGAAATTTTGCACACATATGTAGACCTCAAATAAAATACCCAATGCCAAATGAAGATCGAACGAAAATTGTGGCTTCTATAACCTTGAAAAGCCATATCGGATGAAAGATATATATGGAAGCTATATCTAAATCTGAACCGATTTTTTTCAAAATCAGTTACGTTGGTCCCTGGGCCAAAAAAGTCACATGTGCAAAATTTCGTGACAGTCGGACAATAAATACGACCTGCACTTTGATTACAAGAAAACATGGACTCACAGACGGACATGGCTAAATCGAATCAGAAAGTGATTCTAAGTCGATCAGTATACTTATCATTGGGTCTAGCTCTTCTCCTTCTTAGCGTTGCAAACAAATGCAAAAATCTATAATACCCTGTACCACAGTGGTGGTGTAGGGTATAAAAAGGTGTAAAAGTGGTCGAAAATGCTGATGATGTGGCTAATGCGGTTAGGGAATAGTTTCCCAGCACTCCTAGAGATATACCTCAGGAAGCTCTACGTGCAACAGCAAAATGGGCTACCGAAAATGGTCTAGGCGTAAATCCGTGCAAGACAGAAGTAGTTCTTCTCAGCATGAGATACAAGTTACCTACAGTGGCACCTGTCGGCTTGGGAGAAGAGATTGTGAATGTGAAATGAAAGCTCAAAATTCGTGGGTGTCCAACATTTTGTAGATGTTGGACCCTGCAAGAGGGTCATTGACAAAATTTGGGAGTTTAAACCGCTTATCATGTACTGGGTATATACTGCAGTTGTCAGTCCCATAATGACCTATGGTGTTGTGGTCTGGTGGACGGCGCTTCAAAAATCCACCTGCTGTTTAATTCTCAACCGAATCCAAAGGATAGGTTGTTTGTGCATCGCAGACGCAATGAGGACGACATAATCTGATGCACTGAATTTAATGCTACACCAAACCCCCCTGGACATTGTGGCGAGGTTCCCATATTAACCGATCTCCCGATTATACTTCATGAGCCTCTAGAGGGCGCAATGTTTATCCGATTTGGCTGAAATTTTGTACAACGACTTTTTCAATGACCTTGTACTTCCTACTAGTTTAAGTCGCTGGGGATTGCAAAAGGGCCATATGGTTGCATTTGACCCATATAAACCGATCTCCCGATTATACTTCATGAGCCTCTTAAAGGCACAATGCTTATCCGATTTGGCTGAAATTTTGTAGAACGACTTTTTTTATGACTTTGAATATACATCCTACTAGTTTAGGTCGCTTGGGATTGTAAAGTGGTCTAGGCGTAAATCCATGTAAGACAGCAGTAGTTCTTTGCAGCAGGAGATACAAGTTACCTACTTCTCGCTTTGGGAGAAGAGATTGTGAATGTGAAATGAAAGCTCAAAATACGTAGGTGTCCAACATTTTGTAGAAGGCAAGAAACGCAACTTTTTCCCTATACACCAGGAGGGTCATTGGCAAAAGTTGGGGGTTTATACCGCTTATCATGTACTGGGTATATACTGCAGTTGTCAGTCCCATAATGTCATATGGTGTTGTGGTCTGGTGGACGGCGCTTCAAAAGTCCACCTGCTGTTGAATTCTCAACCGAATTCAAAGGATAGGTTGTTTGTGCATCGCAGCCGCAATGAGGACGACATCATCTGATGCACTGAATTTAATACTACACCAAACCCCCCTGGACATTGTGGCGAGGTTCCCATATTAACCGATCTCCTAATTATACTTCATGAGCCTCTAACAAGTAAAAGAGTGCTAAGTTCGGCCGGGCCGAATCTCATATACCCTCCATCATGGATC
>NC_081553.1:202760716-202830716 GCF_963082655.1 Stomoxys calcitrans
TGTCCATAACGATGTACAAGTCCTTCTTGGGACAAAACATTTCATGTTAATATCAGATTCGTACTCCCCACATATGGTCTTGGTCTTGGCCTTGGCAATTTGGAGATTTTATGGTGGGCTACCAACACTGATATATGGCGTTTTTGAAAACACTGTAGATCAAAATTAAACTTTTTCAAAAAAACAGGAAAAACTGCAAATTATGAAAGAAGAGACAAAAAGAAACAAGTAAAAGCGTGCAAAGTTCGGCCGGGCCGAATCTTCTATACCCTCCACCATGCATCGCATTTGTCGAGCTCTTTCCACGGTATCTCTTTTTAGGCAAACAAAGGATAAAAGAATATTGAACATTTTAGACCATTGAACATTTTAGTATAAAATTTCAACCAAATCTAGTATGAATTGCGCACTTAAGGGGCTGAAGAAGTAAAATATGGAGACCGGTTTTTAGGGGAGCTGTATTAGGCTGTAAACCGATTCATGCCATATTCGACACGTATGTTAAAAGTCATGGGCGAAGCCGTTGTACAAAATTTCAGCCAAATCGGATAATACTTGCGCATTTAAGAGGCTCAAGAAGTCAAGATCACATATCGGTTTATGTGGCAGCTATACCAGGTTATGTACCGATTTGAACTATTCTTAGCACAGTTGTTGAATGTCATAAAAAAACACCTCATGCAAACTTTCAACTAAATCGGATAATAAATGCGCCCTTTAGTGGCGCAATAAGTCAAAACCCCAGATCGGTTTATTTGCAGCTATATCAGGTTATGGGCAATTCTTATCCAATCGGATAAGAATTGCGCACTCTAGAGGCTCAAGAAGTCAAGACCCAAGATCGGTTTATATGGCAGCTATATCAGGTTATGGACCGATATGGCCCATTTACAATACCAACCGACCTACACTAATAAGAAGTATTTGTGCAAAATTTCAAGCGGCTAGCTTTACTCCTTCGGAAGTTAGCGTGCTTTCGACAGACAGACGGACGGACGGACGGACGGACGGACGGACGGACAGACGGACAGACGGACAGACGGACGGACGGACGGACGGACGGACGGACGGACGGACGGACGGACGGACGGACAGACGGACAGACGGACAGACGGACGGACGGACGGACGGACAGACGGACGGACATGGCTAGATCGACATAAAATGTCACGACGATCAAGAATATATATACTTTATGGGGTCTCAGACGAATGTTTCGAGTAGTTACAAACAGAATGACGAAATTAGTATACCCCCCATCTTATGGTGGAGGGTATAAAAACTCTTTGCTACTAAAGCCATGGGGACAAGTTAAAAGAAGAAAAGTTTCAGCCAAATCGGATATGAATTTCTCCTTGTAGAGGCTCAAGAAGTCAAGACCCCAGATCGGTTTATATGTCAGCAATATCGAGTTATGGACCGATTCTAACTATTCTTAAAACAGTTGTTGGAAGTCATAACGAAACACGTTATGCAAAATTTCAGCCAAATCGGATAGGAATTGCGCACTGTAGACGCTCAAAAAGTCAAGACCACAGATGGGTTTATATGACAGTTATATCAGGTTATGGACCGATTTTAAACATACTCAGCACAGTTATTGGAAGTCATAATAAAGCAGCTCATATAAAATTTTAGCCAAATCGGATAAGAATTATGCCCTCTAGCGGTTCAAGAAGTCAAAATCACAGATCGGTTTATATGGCAGCTATATCAAAACGTGGGCCGATATAGCCCATTTACAATCCCAACCGACCTAATAAAAAGTATTTGTGCAAAATTTCAAGCGGCTAGCTTTACTTCTTCGAAAGTTACCGTGCTTTCGACAGACAGACGGACGGACGGACGAATGGACAGACGGACGGACATGGCTAGTTCGACTTACTTTATGGGGCCTTAGACTAATATTTTGAGGAATTACAAACTGAAGACGAAATTAGTATACCCCCATCCTATGGTGGAGGGTATAAAAACATGTGTATCGAGGTTTTGAGAATGTACATCGAAAAGTAAAACGAGTTTTGGAATTACTTTTTATGTCCACCACCATAGGATAGGGGGTATATTCATTTAGTCATTCCGTTTGCAACACATCGAATTATCAATTTCCAACCCTACAAAGTATATATATTTCGAATCGTCGTAAAATTCTAAGACGATTTAACAATGTCCGTGTGTCTATCTGTCCGCCTGTCCGTCTATCCGTCTTGTAATTGCTCCGTAGTAATTTCTCTACAGCCTTCTAAAATTGAGATATTGAGCTGAAATTTGGCACAGATACGTCTTTTTGATACATGCTGGTTAAGTTCTTGAACGAACCAAATCGCACCATATTTGGATATAGCTGGTATATAGACCGATCTGACGATAGATGGTGTAATACTCATAAATGCTTTATTTTTTATCCGATTTCGCTGAAATTTGAAACAGTTAGTAGTTTAAAGCCTCATGATATCTGACTCAAATATGGTTCGGATCGGATTATAAAGGGTGATTTTTTTGAGGTTAGGATTTTCATGCATTAGTATTTGACAGATCACGTGGGATTTCAGACATGGTGTCAAAGAGAAAGATGCTCAGTATGCTTTGACATTTCATCATGAATAGACTTACTAACGAGCAACGCTTGCATATCATTGAATTTTATTACCAAAATCAGTGTTCGGTTCGAAATGTGTTCATTCACCGTAACGTTGCGTCCAACAGCATCTTTGAAAAAATACGGTCCAATGATTCCACCAGCGTACAAACCACACCAAACAGTGCATTTTTCGGGATGCATGGGCAGTTCTTGAACGGCTTCTGGTTGCTCTTCACTCCAAATGCGGCAATTTTGCTTATTTACGTAGCCATTCAACCAGAAATGAGCCTCATCGCTGAACAAAATTTGTCAAAATTTGAACACATTTCGAACCGAAAACTGATTTTGGTAATAAAATTCAATGATTTGCAAGCGTTGCTCGTTAGTAAGTCTATTCATGATGAAATGTCAAAGCATACTGAGCATCTTTCTCTTTGACACCATGTCTGAAATCCCACGTGATCTGTCAAATACTAATGCATGAAAATCCTAACCTCAAAAAAATCACCCTTTATTTAGATATAGCTGCCAATAGACCGATTTGCCGTTAAAGGGTCTAAAGCCCATAAAAGCTATATTTATTACCCGATTTCGCTGAAATTTGAAACAGTGAGTATCTTTAGGCCTCCTAATATAAGATTGAAGTATGGTTGCGTTCGGACTATATTTAGATATAGCTGCCATATAGACCGGTCTGCCGTTAAAGGGTCTGAAGCCCATAAAAGCTTTATTTTTTTATCCGATTTCGCTGAAATTTAAAACAGTGAGCAGTTTTAGGCTTACCACCATCTGACCCAAATATAGTTTAGATCGGGCTATAATTAGATATAGCTGCCATATAGATTGATCTCCCGATTAAGGGTCTGAATCCCATAAAAGCCCCATTCATTACCCGATTTTGCTGAAATTGGAAACATTGGGTAGTTTTAAGTCTCCCGACATCCGCGCCAAATATGGTTTGGATCGGACTATATTTAGATATAGCTGCCACATAGACCGATCTCCCGATAAAGGGTCTTAAGCCCATAAAAGCATTATATTTTATACAATTTCAATCGAAATTTGAAACAGTGAGTAGTATTAGGCCACCCGCCATCCGACCCGAAAATAGGACTGTATTTAGATATAGCTGTCATATAGACCGATATGTCAGTTAACGGTCTGAAGCTTATAAAATTTTTATTTATTACCCCATTTTGTTGAAATTTGAAATAAAAAATTCAACAGGGACGTATATTTATAAGATCACTCAATGTCCTTGCCGAATCCAATTTTCATCGGATTGTGTCGAAACGGAGTTTACATATATACCCGAGGTGGTGGGTATCCAAAGTTCGGCTCGGCCGAACTTAATGCCTTTTCGCTTGTTTATTTTATTTTTTCCCATTCATTATTCTGGCATTCAAAAGTATCACTAGAATAACCTTAAGAAAAGGTGACTTTAATTTGATTTAATATCAAAGAATGATTCAACTCAAGATCATTTACGAGTATGCTTTTATGACATTTGTGAAACTACTTTAAAGAGCCATAAATAAAACTTCAAGCATTTAATGCACATTCTATGGTCTTATCGCTTGTGCAACGCAACTCGCCTTCTTGATTTCCTTTAGATGAGTGAGTTTTGTATGTGCTTGTGAGCATTAAATGGTTACGTATAACAATTAAACAGTTTTTAACTACCTCAAAGTTTGGCCATAAACATTCCTAATTTTTCAATTATGCTCTCTCTCTCTCTCTCTCTCTCACTCAACGTCCTTATCTATTTGCCAACACATGTGTGCCTAGATATTTGGCCAAAGCCACTTCACATGCGAAACAATAAAATAACTTTAAAATTGTGTCGAAAACTTTTACTGTGTGTAATAGATAAAATATGCCCACAAATAAGTTCGTTGTTTACGTTTTATTTCACCTTTTTTTTTTGTTGAGATGTTTTACCAAACAAACTTCAGGTGCCATACGCGAAGTGCAAACAAAAATATGTTGTTGTTGTTTTTTTATTTGCACAAAAATGTGCATCTAATAAAAACACATATTTATTAAAATATATTGTTTTGACTGTTTTGTTGTTCTTATGGAATATTAAAGTAGGGTAATGAATAACAGATTAGGTAGGTAAATGGGCAAGGTTTGCATTTTGATATCATAAATCATTGGGAATACCACTACAATGTGGTAATGTCTAAGGCAAAGTCATAGGAAATCTTTATTGTAGGATATTTATAACCTCCACTTTATAGATTTAGGGTGTACCCTTGCCGTCATTCCGTTTGTAGGTTACTTAAAGTAAGGTTTGAGTGGCAGTCTACTATCAGTCTCACTAAGACGTTCTTGCCCATTGTGATACCACGGAAACAGAATAAGAAATATGTCTTCCATTTCTTACCGTTGAACCATCCACATCGCTTTAAAAAGCCCAGCAACTTGCGAATGTTCATATCCGCTAAATCAGACAGGTTCTCAAAGAAGTGAGAATCTTAAGTAGAACTCCTTCTGACTGCCAGTGCGAAACACACAATGAAGGTGTTCTAAAATCTTTTCTTCTTCGATGTATTTGCAGCTTCTGCAATAGTCGTTACTGGCAACCTTCAGTCTGTCAGCATATTTTCCGATTACGGTTGGTATTCTATTCTGCTTTCGGAATAGCTGCTGATATTTTTAATGATTTCGCGAGCGAAATTTGACAGCAATCAAATGTTTTTGTTGCCATACCAAAACAGGTTTCTTTATCTGCACTTATAAAGAAAAAAGAAACCATTGAAACCAATAAAACAAGTAAAAAGGCGTTAAGTTCGGCCGGGCCGAACTTTCGTCAAAATCCGGTGCAAAACTCATACCTTATGTCCCATAGCAGATATACAATATGTGGAGGAGCTTAACTTAACTCTTTGTCCCAAATTTCGGCAACATCGGACAATAAATGCGCTTTTTATGGCCTCAAAACCCAAAAACCGAGAGGTCGGTCTATATGGCAGCTATATCCAAATCTGGACCGATCTGTGTGATAATGCATAAGTATGTCAAGGGGCTTAACTTAACTCACTGTCCCAAATTTCGGCGACATCGGACAATAAATGCGTGTTTTATGGGCCTAAGACCCCAAATCGGAGGATCGGTCTATATGGCAGCTATATCCAAATATGGACCGATCTGAGCCAAATTGATGGAGGACGTTGAAGGGCCTAAGACAACGCACTGTCCCAAATTTCCGCAAAATCGGATAATAAATGTGGCCTTTATGGACCCAAAACCTTAAATCGAGAGATCGGTCTATATGGCAGCTATATTCAAATCTGGACCAATCTGGGCAAAATTGAAGAAAGACGTCGAAAAGCCTTACTAAACACACTGTCTCAAATTTCAGCGACATCGGACAATAAATGCGTCTTTTATGGGCCCAAAACCTAAAACCTAGATATCGGTCTATTTGGCAGCTATATCTAAATCTGGACCGATCTGTGCGATATTGCAGAAGTATGTCAAGGGGCTTAACCTTACTCACTGTTCCAAATTTCGGCGACATCGGACAATAAAGGAGCATTTTATAGGCCCAAAACCTTAAATCGAAATCGGAAATCGGTCTATATGGCAGCTATTTCCAAATATGGACCGATCTGAGCCATATTCACGAAGTTTGTCGAAGAGCCTAACACAGCTCACTGTCCCAAAATTTCAGCAAAATCGGATAATAAATGTAGCTTTTATGGGCCTATGACCCTAAATCGGAGGATCGGTCTATACGGCAGCTATATCCAAATCAGAACCGATCTGAGCCATATTCACGAAGGATGTCGAAGGGCCTAAGACAACTCATTGTCCAAAATTTCCGCAAAGTCGGATAATAAATGTGGCCTTTATGGGCCTAATACCCTAAATCTGAGGATCGGTCTATATGGCAGCTATATCCAAATCTGGACCGATCTGAGCCAAATTTACGAAGGATGTCGAAGGGTCTAACACAACTCACTGTCCCAAATTTCAGCGAAATCGGATAAAAAATGTGGCTTTTATGGGCTTAAGACCCTAAATCGGCGGATCGGTCTATATGGGGGCTATATCAAGATACAGTCCGATATAGCTCATCTTCGAACTTAACCTGCTTATGGACAAAAAAAAAGAATCTGCAAAATTTCAGCTCAATATCTCTATTTTTGAAGGCTGTAGCGTGATTTCAACAGACAGACGGACGGACATGTCTAGATCGTCTTAGCTTTAGGTCGGTTGTGATTGTAAATGGGCCATATAGGTCCATGTTTTGATATAGCTGCCATATAAACCGATCTTGTGTCTTGACTTCTTGAGCGTCTGGCGGGCGCAATTCCCATCCGATTTGACTAAAATTTTGCACATAGTCTTTTGATATCACTTCCAACATTTGTGATTGGTACGGTCCTAATCGGTCCATAACCTGATATAGCTGCCATATAAACCGATCTTGGGTCTTGACGTCTTGAGCCTCTAGAGGGCGCAATTCTCTTCCGATTTGACTGAAATTTTCCACATAGTATTTTGATATCACTTCCAATAGCTATGCGAAGTACGGTCCTAATCGGTGTATAACCACATATAGCTGCCATATAAACCAATCTTGGGTCTTGACTTCTTGAGCCTCTGGAGAGCGCAATTCTCATTCGATTTGGCACAAATTTTGTACAACGGCTCCACCCATGGCCTTTAACATACGTGTACAATATGGTCAGAATTGATCTATAGCTTGATACAGCTCCCATATAAACCGATATCCTGATTTCGCTTCTTGAGCCCCGAATCGGACTATAACTTGATATAGCTGCCCCTCCGTCCTTATTCATTATAGTTTGTTTGCCTAAAAAACAGATACTGCGCAAAGAACTCGACAGATGCGACCATGGTGGAGAGTATGTAAGATTCGGCCCGGCCGAACTTAGCTAGCTTTTACTTGTTTTTATATGGAGTTTGACAGCATTCCCCTCGAAATCCTGAACAGAATACTCAGCTTTAGAGAATGATATGTCAAGAAAGACACAATAACTGAGACGTCTGTTTCAGCCAGTGACAGCAAAGCGGTAGGTAGACCTCTTCAAGTCTAGATTAGGCAAAATAGTTTTGGAATGCTCATAGCCCCTTTCTTTGTGACCAGCTATCATTCGTTGTCCTTCAGGTCTGTTCCTGAAATTTTAGCTTACGTATCGCTAGAGCCATGACCACAGATTCAAGTTTCCCTGGAATGGAAGTTTGTTCCTAGTCACACAAGCTCGTCCGCCTTACAATTCCCTGTAATATCTCTTTGAAAGATCTGCGACTGTCGAAATGTTTTTTGTGTGCAGAAACACGTTCTATAGGGATTTAATGGCTGCCTGGCTGTATAAGAAAAGATATATACCAATCGTCGTTTTGACATTATATCTTAGCCACTCCACCACTTCCTTAATTGCAACGATCTTTGCTTGATAATCACTGCAGTGGTCGGGTAACCTTTTCGATTTAACCAGTTTTAGATCTTTAGATTACACCCAAAAGCCCACCTGGTCGTCTAGTTTGGAACCCTCCACCATAGGATGGGGGTATACTATTTTCGTCATTCTGTTTGTAACTCCTCGAAATATTCGTCTAAGACCCCATAAAGTATATAAATTCTGGATCGTCATGACATTTTAAGTCGAACTAGCAATGTCCGTCCGTCCGTCCGTCCGTCTGTCCGTCTGTCCGTCCGTCCGTCTGTCCGTCCGTCCATCAGTCCGTCTGTCTGTCGAAAGCACGCTAACTTTTTAAGGAGTGAAGCTAGCCGCTTGAAATTTTGCACAAATACTTCTTATTAGTGTATATCGGTTGGGATTGTAAATGGTCTGTATCGGTCCACGTTTTGATATAGCTGCCATATAAACCGATCTGGGATCTTGATTTCTTGAGCCGCTAGAGGGCACAATTCTTATCCGATTTGGCTGGTATTTTGCAAGAGGTGTTTTATTGTGACTTCCAACAACTGTGCTGAGTATGGTTTAAATCGGTTCATTGCCTGATATAGCTGCCATATAATCCGATCTGGGTTCTTGACTTCTTAAGCTGCTAGAGGGCACAATTCTTATCCGATTTGGCTGAAATTTTGCAAGATGTGTTTCATTATGACTTCCAACAATTGTGCTAAGTATGGTTTAAATCGGTTCATTGCCTGATATAGCTGCCACATAATCCGATCTGGGTTCTTGACTTCTTAAGCCGCTAGAGGGCACAATTCTTATCCGATTTGGCTGAAATTTTGCAAGAGGTGTTTTGTTGTGACTTCCAACAACTGTGCTGAGTATGGTTTAAATCGGTTCATTGCCTGATATAGCTGCCATATAATCCGATCTGGGTTCTTGACTTCTTAAGCCGCTAGAGGGCACAATTCTTATCCGATTTGGCTGAAATTTTGCAAGAGGTGTTTTATTGTGACTTCCAACAACTGTGCTGAGTATGGTTTAAATCGGTTCCTTGCCTGATATAGCCGCCATATAATCCGATCTGGGGTCTTGACTTCTTAAGCCGCTAGAGGGCACAATTCTTATCCGATTTGGCTAAAATTTTGCCAGAGGTGTTTTATTATGACTTTCAACAACTGTGCTAAGAATAGTTCAAATCGGTTCATAACCTGATATAGCTGCCATATAAACCGATCTGGGGTCTTGACTTCTTGAGCCACTAGAGGGCGCAATTATTATCCAATTTAGCTGAAATTTTGTACATTGGCTTCTCTCATGACCTTTAACATACATGTCGGAAATGGCATGAATGGCATGAATCGGTTTATAGCCTAATGCAGCTCCTCTATAAACCGATCTACCTATTTTATTTTTTCAGCCCCAAAAGTGCGCAATTCTTTCTGGATTTGGCTGAAATTTTACACATTGACTTCTACTATGGTCTTCAATATTCAGGTCAATTATGGTCCGAAATGAACCATAACTTGATATTGTTCCAATAACATAGCAATTCATTTCTTTTATCCTTTGTTTGCCCAAAGAGAGATACCGTGGCAAGAGCTCGACAAATGCGATCCATGGTGGAGGGTATATAAGATACGGCTCGGCCGAACTTAGCACGCTTTTATTTTTTATTAAGTCAAAAAGCAAATTAAATGATCGGCCCATGCGTAAGCTAGGTTAGGTAAGATTAAAGTGGCAGATGGTATATAAGATGCGGCCCGGCCGAACTTAGCACGCTTTTGCTTGTTATAACGTTAATAAGCATAATCAAATGATCGGCCCATGCGTATTCTAGGTTAGGTAAGATTAAAGTGGCAGTCTGCCGTCAGAATCACTACGACGTTTGAGTCTAATGTGATACCACAAGAATAGGAGAATGCCTTCTAGTGCTTACCGTTAAAATATCCAGGACACTTAAAAAAAGTCCACAACTTGCGAATGTTCTTACTTTACTTTAATTGGCTATGACAGAATATTTGTTCCACTAGCCGAACGTAGAATAACGATCGAAGCGCCTCCACATTCTGCGCTCATTCTAAAATCTCTGCCATCAAGTTTCGAGGTGTCTCCCACCACTTGATCTTTCCATCGGTCTTTTGGTTGTTGTAGTAGCAGTGTGTGGTACACTGAGGTGGCAGCCCTTGCCGATGAAGGAATTCATCGGGTCAATCCGGTACATACAACCGGCTTCCATGGGATTGGGGCTTTTGGTCTTCCCGCTTTGCGTGTACCACCGTGTTTGCCTTCAAAAGACTTCTATGCTGGAGCTTCTTCATCCATTCTGACAAACTTAACCCAGCGAATGTTCACATTCGCTAAATCAGACAAGCTCTCAAAGAAATGAGATTCTAAAGTGAAACTCCTTTTGGCTGCCAGTGCGGGTCACACACACATAGCAGATGTTCTTTGGTATCTTCTTCCTTGTCATCCTCCCAGTTTTTGCAGAAGTCGTTACTGGCAGCCTGTCATAACGGATCCTACGATGTCTGTTACAGCTAGCGACAGCAAAGCTGTAAACCTCTTCAAGTCTTGATTAGGCCACATAATTTTGGAAGGAGCCCATCGTGGCGCAGAGTTCATCATGTCCGCCTGTAACCTTGAACGTATAGGTTCAAATCCTGGCAAGAACATCAGAAAAAATATTTCAGCAGTGGCTATGCCCTCCTAGTGCTCGTGACTTTTGGTAGATTCTATGCCAAAAAAAATCTTCTCCCCAAAGAGGTGTTGCACTGTGGCACGCCGTTCAGGGGCAGGTGAGAACACAGTGGAACCACTCTTCCTCAGCACACTGTAACACATCGACATATTGATGTGAGACGCTAAAAAGTGTTTTAACTTTGAGTATATCTTTGGCCCGGTTCGATCCATATCAACCCATTTGACTTCTTAAGCATTTGGAGATAGGAATTTTTATACCCACCACCGAAGGATGGGGGTATATTCATTTTGTCATTCCGTTTGCAACACATCGAAATATCCATTTCCGACCCTATAAAGTATATATATTCTTGATCAGCGTAAAAATCTAAGACATGTCTAGATGTCCGTCCGTCTGTCTGTTGAAATCACGCTACAGTCTTTACAAATAGAGATATTGAGCTGAAATTTTGCACAGATTCTTTTTTTGTCCATAAACAGGTTAAGTTGGAAGATGGGGTATATCGGACTATATCTTTATATAGCCCCCATATAGACCGATCCGCCAATTTAGGGTCTTAGGCCCATACAAGCCACATTTATTATCCGATTTTGCTGAAATTTGGGACAGTGAGTTTTCTTAGGCCCTTCGACTTCCTTTGTTAAATTGGGCCAGATCGGTTCAGATTTGGATATAGCTGCCATATAGACCGATCTTCCGGTTAAGGGTCTTAGGCCCACAAAAGCTACATTTATTATCCGATTTTGCGGAAATTTTTGACAATGAGTTGTCTTAGGCCCTTCAACATCCTTCGTGAATATGGCTCGGATCGGTCCAGATTTGGATATAGCTGCCATATAGGCCGATCCTCAGATTTAGGGTCTTAGGCCCATAAAAGCCACATTTATTATCCGATTTTGATGAAATTTGGGGTAGTAAGTTGTGTTAGACCCTTCGACATCCTTCGTAAATTTGGCTCAGATCGGTTCAGATTTGGATATAGCTGCCATATAGACCTATCCTCAGATTTAGGGTCTTAGGCCAATAAAAGCCACATTTATTATCCGATTTCGCTGAAATATGGGACAGTGAGTTTTCTTAGGCCCTTCGATTTCCTTCGTTAAATTGGGCCAGATCGGTTCAGATTTGGATATAGCTGCCATATAGGCCGATCTTCCGGTTAAGGGTCTTAGGCCCACAAAAGCCACATTTATTATCCGATTTTGATGAAATTCGAGACAGTGAATTGTGTAAGGCCCATCAACATGCTTCGTTAATTTGGCTCAGATCGGTCTAGATTTGGATATAGCTGCTATATAGATCGATAATCCAATTTATGTTGTAAGGCCCATAAAAGCCACATTCATTATCCGATTTTGCTGAAATTTGGGACAGTGAGTTGTGTTAGGCCCTTTGACATATTTTTTCAATTTGGTCCAGATCGGTTCAGATTTAGATATAGCTGCCATATAGACCGATTTCTTGATTTATGGTTTTGGGCCCATAAAATGCTCATTTATTGTCTGATGTCGCCGAAATTTGGAAAAGTGAGTTAGGTTAATCCCCTTGACATACTTCTGCAATATCGCACAGATCGGTCCAGATTGCGATATAGCTGCCATATAGACCGATATCTAGGTTTTAGGTTTTGGGGCGATAAAATACGCATTTATTGTCCGATGTCGCTGAAATTTGACACAGTGAGTTTGGTTAGGCTCTTCGACGTCCTTCTTCAATTTTGCCCAGATCGGTCTAGATTTGCATATAGCTGCCATATAGACCGATCTCTCGATTTAAGGTTTAGGGCCCATAAAATAGGCATTTATTGTCCGATTTCGCCTAAAGTTGGGACAGTGCTTTGTGTTAGGCTTTTCGACATGTTTATTCAACTAAGCCCAAATCGGCCCAGACTTGGATATAGCTGCCATGTAGACCGATATCTCGATTTAAAGTCTTGGCCCCATAAAAGGCGCATTTATAATCCGATTTCACTGAAATTTGACACAATGACTTATGTTCGGCTTTTCGACATCGTGTCGTATATAAAGGGTGATTTTTTTGAGGTTAGGATTTTCATGCATTAGTATTTGACAGATCACGTGAGATTTTAGACATAGTGTCAAAGAGAAAGATGCTCAGTATGCTTTGACATTTCATCATGAATAGACTTACTAACGAGCAACGCTTGCAAATCATTGAATTTTATTACCAAAATCAGTGTTCGGTTCGAAATGTGTTCATTCACCGTTCAGCGATGAGGCTCATTTCTGGTTGAATGGCTACGTAAATAAGCAAAATTGCCGCATTTGGATTGAAGAGCAACCAGAAGCCGTTCAAGAACTGCCCATGCATCCCGAAAAATGCACTGTTTGGTGTGGTTTGTACGCTGGTGGAATCATTGGACCGTATTTTTTCAAAGATGCTGTTGGACGCAACGTTACGGTGAATGAACACATTTCGAACCGAACACTGATTTTGGTAATAAAATTCAATGATTTGCAAGCGTTGCTCGTTAGTAAGTCTATTCATGATGAAATGTCAAAGCATACTGAGCATCTTTCTCTTTGACACCATGTCTGAAATCCCACGTGATCTGTCAAATACTAATGCATGAAAATCCTAACCTCAAAAAAATCACCCTTTAGTTCAGATCGGTATGAGGTATATGAGTATAAGGTATGAAATGTTCGCCGAATTTTGATGAAAGGTGGTTTACATATATACCCGAGGTGGTGGGTATCCAAAGTTCGGCCCGGCCGAACTTAACGCCTTTTTACTTGTTTTTTGCCGATTTGAATGAAACTTTGCATATAGAAATCTGTTCTAAAGTTACAAAAAATTGTCATTGAAAAGAGGTACAAAACACAATTCTCTTTAAATGCCTTGCCCTGGAATTTTAATTAAGTTACCAGCGAGTTGCTTGTTTACCTCTTTATTTCACCCTTTTCAAAAGAACTCCTATAAATGGGCAAGAAAATCTAAGTCTTTTAGCAAAATCAGAAATTGTTGTCTGGTTGATTTTCAAAAAAAAAAAAAAAAAAATGAAAAAAGCCCTTTATTCATGCAACTCTCTTTGAAATAAGATATCACCCTTATCTCTTAAAGCACACACTTGCCATACAGAATAAAAACATAGTACGATGCCCCTCCAGCCTTGGCTGTTTAAATAAATCTCAATTTTCACGTTTCACATTTTCATTTGCATTTTGCTTAATGCGGGGTAGCCAGAGATTGTTTAAGCACAACAAATAATTATCTGGATTCGAAAATCTATTTTGTCAATCGTATTTACCTAACTCGAAAGGAAATCCTTTTGTGTTGTGGTTTTCCACAGCAACAAAATGAATGGGGTAGAACAAAAAGACAAAAAATTCTTTTTATCCTCTCTTATTTTTTTGGATGCTGCTGTTCAGGAAACAAAGGATACGAGGTAAAGCTCACATTACCTGCCATGCCATAAATCAGGATTTAAATAGATATTACAAACGTTATGGGAAACCGCAACCTGTTCAAAAGAATTTTAAATTATCTTTGGTCATTTTAAATGAGGGGAAAAAATATTCAATCTTCTTAAATATACTCCATACTCTAATTGATTTTGTTCGGGGGCTTTGTGTAACAAATGTGTCCCTGTGTCCCCTACGAGCATAGCGGTGACCTTCTTAGCTTAAGTCTATGATTTAATTACTGGGCTAATGCGTTTTTGTCGAACACATAAAATAGGAGTCGTTTATCAAAATGCAAAGATAATTAAGGGTAATTACCAAAGGATATGTTATGCTTAGGGTAAGTTCACATAAGTCCAAAGGAGACAATGAGAATAAACACATAATTAGGCATTTTAATATATACACACGTTTTGCCCCTAATACCCATCAACATAGCATGAGAGGTTTATGAATTTCTTTAACAATTTAAACAAAATTGGATGCCTTTTCATCTTAAAGTCCGTCAGGATATAAGTAAGAAAGAGTTAAGTTCGGCCGGGACGAATCTCATATATCCACGACCATGGATCGTATCTGACACGTACAGCAATTTATGGGCCGAACATGTTACATGGGAGTGAGAGCATAGACAACGGAGGACATGCGGAGGCTTTTGATGAAAACCCATTTTCCACAGGATACGACGGGACTCACGGAGACACCGAAATCTTGGAATAATGACGTTGTTTGAAGGTTTATAATTACGGAATTTATGGTGAAGGAATGCTTGAGGAGCTTCAAATCATTTATTGCCCAAAAAGTAATTGCGGATTTTTTGAAAGAAAGTAAATGCATTTTTAATAAAACTTAGAATGAACTTTAATCAAATATACTTTTTTTACACTTTTTTTCTAAAGCAAGCTAAAAGTAACAGCTGATAACTGACAGAAGAAAGAATGCAATTACGGAGTCACAAGCTGTGAAAAAATTTGTCAACGCCGACTATATGAAAAATCCGCAATTACTTTTTGGGCAGCTCATAAGTCACCCGGACCTAATAGAATATTTCCGGCGTTACCACGGAAAGAGGCAGACTATCTGGTGCCTCATGTGGTCAGACTATCTGGCGCCTCATGTGGTTTCACATCATGCCTAGGACTTGCATATACTCCGAAAACCTGGCAGGAAGCAAGGGTGGTGTTTCTACCCAAGCCCGGCAAGGCAAGTCATGCGACACCAAAGGCCTGCAGACCCATAAGCCTTACGTCCTTTCCACTCAAAACTATGGAACGTATTGTGGACACCATGATAAAGAGTAGGACATCCAGCGAACTGCTCAAATAGAAACAGCATGCCTATGTCAAGGGAAGGTCGGTGGAGACTGCCCTGCACGAGGTTGTGCAGCAAAAAATTGAAGAATCCTTCGATGCCAAAATGTACACCCTGGCGGTATGCATTGACATCGAGGGGGCTTTTTACAAGGTGCGGACCGACACACTGATCCAATTCTTAGACCAGTACCGGGGGGATCAGGTCCTTAAAGATGGGATAAATCATATGCTAAGCAACAGGTGGATAAATTGTGTGTCCCATGGCATAAATATAAGGGAGAAAGTGGCACAAGGCACCCCACTCCTATGGGTGATCACCATAAATGACCTGTTACGGATGCTGACTGAGGGGTAATTTGAAATGGTCTGCTACGCAGATGATTTTATAATACTTCTAAGGGATAAGAATCCGAACGAGCTATGCAGTGGACCAGTACCGGGTGAATTCGGTCCTTAGGGACTAGATAAACCATATGCTAAGGAACAGGTGGATTAATTGTGTGTCCCATGGCATAAATATTGGTTTGCCCAAAAAGTAATTGCGGATTTTTTGAAAGAAAGTAAATGCATTTTTAATAAAACTTAGAATGAACTTTAATCAAATATACTTTTTTTTCTAAAGCAAGCTAAAAGTAACAGCTGATAACTGACAGAAGAAAGAATGCAATTACAGAGTCACAAGCTGTGAAAAAATTTGTCAACGCCGACTATATGAAAAATCCGCAATTACTTTTTGGGCAACCCAATATAAGGGAGAAAGTGGCACTAGGCACCCCCCTCCTATGGGTGACCACCATAAACGACCTATTACGGATGCTGATCGAGGAGGAATTTGAACTGGTCTGCTACGCAGAGGATGTTACAATACTTCTAAGGGGTAAGAGTCCGACCGAGTTATGCAGAAGGGCCGTAAGGCTCTTGCATATGGTATATGACTGGGCTAGACCGAGAGGTCTCAATGTTAACCCACAGAAGACTGAAATATGCCTGTTCACGAGGAAGACAAATGTGGACCAATTTGACGCACCACATTTTCTCAACAAAACGATTTCGATATCTGACAAGGTCAACTACTTAGGAGTGATCTTTGATAGGAAACTGATTTGGAAGTGTCACATTCAGGAGCATACTGAGAAGGCTCACAGATGTTGGGTACTATGTAGAAGGGCCATAGGCTCGAAATGGTGCCAGAAACTGAGGATAGTCCACTGACTCTACAGGAGCGTGCCTCACTTAACTTTTTACAACAGTATTGCTATAGCACTATAATTGGATATAGCTGTCATTTTCATCGATCTCCCAATGTTGGGTTTTAAGCCCATAACGGACGCAAATATTAGCCGTTGTCGCTGAAATTTGTAACTAGTCTTCTCGATATCCAAACCGTATATGCTCCATATCGGACTATATTAGGATATAGCTACCCTATATACCGGTCTCCTGATTTTGGGTCTTAAGTTCATACAGCCGCATTTATTGCCTGATTTCGCTTAAATATGAAACAGTGAGTTCAGTTACTGATATCCGAACCGATTAAGCTCCACCTCTAAACAGATTCAGATATAGCTGCCAAATGGACCGATTTCTCGATTTAAGGTCATGGGCGCATAAAGGCCTCATTATTTATCCGAAATCGAGAAAATATGGATTTGTAAGTGGTTTTGGCCCCCGGCATCCATACACGATTTGGTCTATTTAGTTTAGACTATTTTTGTGTAGCTGTATATATCCCGTCGTGAACATCAGAAACATTTTCAGCGGTACTTATCATCTTACTAATGTTGGCTACATTTGTAAGGTATCCCGCCATGGTAACACTTCTCTACCAAGTGGTGTCGCTATGTGACATGCCGTTCAAACACGGCATACAAATAGGAGACTCCTTATCATTTAAGCTTAAGCTTTAATCGTGCTTCACTCATTATAATGAGAGAAATATCCCCTTTTCCTTAATGGAATGAATGTTCATGGGAAATTTTGTAGTAACTGTATATAGAGGCAACTCTTTATTTGAAATTGTTCACTGTGGTGAATCATCTTATTGAAATCAAAAAGAGCCTAAATCAACCATATTTCTCCTTTGATGAGTGCGTCACTAGCGCCCTCTACCACGAACAGCAAGAAATTCCATATACTTTCCTCAGCATTCTATTTTCCGCAATGTATGTGTCATTCAATTCGCCCTCATTGTCTGCAACGTGGAAGAAAAGTTTTCATACATAAAAATAAACTATGAATTTAAAGCATCACCCTGTGCATAGTTAAAATTGTGTCATAAAACTTTTATTTTATACGCCGTTAAACTTCGCTTGCTTTAGACCCCAAACCCCCCGCTTTTTTCCTACCAAAATTAGGCTATATTGGCTCAGTATCTGTTGACGTTCGCTGATGGTGAAACTGATGCGGGCGATGTTGATGATGCTCATGTCGTTGGGGCCAATGCCATGCTTTGTCATCAAAAGACGCTGCAGCTGCAATGAGTTTGAAAATAAGGAAAGCTTAGTGCAGTGTGAGAAGATTGCTAAACAAATTTTCTTTATGAAGGGTAACTTAAAAACACAGAAACAGCAATTTTTTTTTTGCTGTGACATAGACAAGCTGGTCCTTTCTCAGGTTTCGAAACCTTGAATAAAATTAAAGAAGCCAAGGCTGTTGTTTTTGCCACTTTAAGATTATTAAACTACAAGAAATTTTTCTTAAATATTAAAACTACGTATTGGTTGCAGTTTAACAAAACACATTTTTAATTTTTTATTCATTTGCAGTAGATATATGCAAATAACGTGGTAAAATTTTAAGTAAAATTGTATGGCGTAGATTGAAAAAATATACCAATAATATATAAAAATATGTTTGAATTGAAAAAAAATGGGCGCTTCTTATTCAGATGTCAGTAATTTATTGTAGATCAGTTCAATAACCTGAAGAAAGAAACAAAAAAAAAAAAATTTTTTTTGGCTTAGCGCTATGCCAATTAATTGATTGAAAGAAGGCACATGGAAAAGGAAATTCTTTTGGGTCGCATATAAAATCTTATTAGAACAAGTAAAACGTGCCGAACTTTGGATACCCACCACCATGGGTAAATTAATCTTCCTCTTTTATAACAACTCCACTACCACATCCATAGTAAAATGCAAATGGGGGCTGGTCTGGATCATATTTGATTCGGGTCTGGAGAACTTTTACACAAGTCACAGTTTCAGCGAAATGGGGCAACAAATACGCTTTTTAAGGGACTAAGACCCTAAATCGGGAGATCTGTCCATATGGCAGCTATATCAAAATATAGTCTCATCTGGACCATATGTGGTCGGATGATGGGATGCTTAAAACAAGTCACTGTGTCAAATTCTAACGAAATTGGGTAATAAATGAAGCTTTTATGGCCTTAAGATCCTCAATCGGCAGGTCGGTCTATATGGCTGCTATATCTGAAAAAAGACCGATCTGATCCATATTTGAATCGGATATCGGGAGGCATTAAAGAACTCAGTATTTGAAATTTCATCGAAATCGGATAATAACTGCGGCTTTTGTGGGCTTAAAACCCTTAATCGGCCTATATGGCATTTATATCTAAATATAGTCCGATCAGAACCAAATCTGAGTCGGATTTAGGGAGGCTTAAACCAACTCACTATTTGAAATTTTATCGAAATTGGATAATAATTGCGGTTCTTATGGACTTCAGACCCTTAATCGGGTGATCGGTCTATATGGCAGCTATATCTAAATATTGTCCGATCTACGCCATATATGGGTAGGATGACGGAAGGCTTAAAACTACTCACTGTTTCAAGTTTCAGCTAAATCGGATAATATTTGGTTGCCCAAAAAGTAATTGCGGATTTTTCATAAAGTCGGCGTTGACTAATTTTTTCACAGCTTGTGAATCTGTAATTGCATTCTTTCTTCTGTTACTTTTAGCTTGCTTTAGAAAAAAGTGTAAAAAAAGTATATTTGATTAAAGTTCATTCTAAGTTTTATTAAAAATGCATTTACTTTCTTTTAAAAAATCCGCAATTACTTTTTGGGCAACCCAATAATTGCGGCTTTTATAGCCTTAAAACAAACGCATTTTTTGGGACCAATTACTTAAATCGGGAAATCGGTATATATAGCAGCTATATCAAATTTCAGCGAAATCGGATAATAAGTTCGGCTTTTGTGGGCCAAAGACTTCAAATCGGGAAATATTTATATATGACAGCTATATCCGAATATTAAGCGATGTGCACAATATGGAGTAGGAATGTCGAAAGGCCCATCACAGCCAAATTTCAGTGAAATCTGTTAATATTGGGCCCACAGCCCAATAACATAAATCGGGAAATCAGTATATTGGACCTATTGGGTTGCCCAAAAAGTAATTGCGTATTTTTCATATAGTCGGCGTTGACAAATTTTTCCACAGCTTGTGACTCTGTAATTGCATTCTTTCTTCTGTCAGTTATCAGCTGTTACTTTAAGCATGCTTTAGAAAAAAAAGTGTAAAAAAAGTATATATGATTAAAGTTCATTTTAAGTTTTATTCTTTTGAAAAATCCGCAATTACTTTTTGGGCAACCCAATATATACAAATATAGCTCGGTACGTATATCGAGGACCTAAAAAACACACATTGCCAAATTGCACCGAAATCGGATAGTACATGCACTTTTTATTAAAAGTTATATCGGGAGATCGGTCTATATGGGGTCTATTATATAAGAAGTAGAAGCGTATTAAGTTCAGACAGGCCGAATCTTGGCAATCCAAGATTCGAACTAAGTTTAGTTAAAGGACAAAATTTTATTCTTCATACCAAACTTCCGTCAAACCAGCAAAAATTAAAGCTCTAGGAAGCGAACAAGGATGATCGAAAGACCGGTTTACATGGGAGATATACCAGGTTCTTACCCGATTTGGACCGTACTTGAACAGTTGTTGGAACAGAAAACTATGTGCAAAATGTATGTCAAATCGGAAAAAAATTGCGGCTTTCAGGGGCTTAAGAAGTCAAATCGGGAGATTGGTTTATATGGGAGCTATATGAGGTTATAGAATGATTTAGACCGTACTTGACACAGTTGTGGAAGTCGTAGCAGAACACCGCATGCAATATTTAAGCCAAATCGCTCAAAGATTGCAGATGGTAAAGCCTCAAGAAAAATTTTCCTATATCGTGGATCTATATCATGTTACACACCACATGCAAAATCGGACAATAATTGCGGCTACCAGGGGTTCAAGAAGTTAAAAGACCGATTCGGACCGTACCTGGCACAGTTATTGGAAGTCATAACAAAACACGATATGCAAAATTTCAGCTAAATCGGACAAAAATTGCAGCTTGGAATCGCTCAAGAAGTCAAATATGGCGATGTGGGAGCTATATCAAGTTATACACCGATTTGGACCGTAACATGCACAGTTGTTAGAAGTCATAATAGAACACTATCTGCAAAATCGGACAAAAATTGCGGCTTCCAGAGGCTCGAGAAGTCAAATCGGGAGATCGGTAGGAGCTATAGGAGCTATATCTAAATCTGAACCGATATGGCCCATTGGCAATCCCCAAAGACCTACATAGAAATTAAGTATCTTGACGCTATCGACCTCTATCGACAGACGGACAAACGGGCAAACGGACATGGCTAGATCGACTCAGAACGTCGAGACGATCAAGAATATATATACTTTATGGGGTCTTCGACGAATATTTCGAGAAGTCACAAACGGAATGACTAGATTAGTGTACCCTCATCCTAAGGTGGTGTTGCACTTTGTCTGTTTGTTCCGAATGAACCCAAAAACGGCTGAACTGATTTTCATGACATTTTCACAGATGGTAGACTTTAGCCCCCAGTGAAAAAAGGGTACTTCATTTTGCCATGACCGAGAGGGGGGGGCGGACCCTTTACCTTACGACAATTTTCAAAAACGCCAGATCCTCGAAGATGGGTGCAACAATTTAAGTGATTGGGACAACATGAATATTGTCTGGTAATGATCTAGCGTAAGATCTTATAAACTGTGAGCTTACCGGTACATGCAAGACCTCTATAGAAAGAAGCGAAGTGACGTTATACGCTACTTTCTTCGCATTCGAGTTTGGCAGTAACGCCAATTGACACAATTACATCTTTCTCCGCGACCAACTCGTCCCGACAAAGCACTACGATTGGGATACCGTGCAAAACAAGGTTTTGTGATTTATATAATTCGGATTCATCGCGGCGGTCGGAAACGTCCAGCATCTAAAGGAAGTACTTACGGCAAACCTAAGAATCACGTTGTCAATGAGTTGAAGCCCTACCGTGGATTACAATCAGTAAGTGAGGAACGCGTGCCACGAAGATTTGGTGGACTTCGGTGGTACAAGATCCTTCCAATAAATATTTCGTGGTGATTTTGGTTGATACACACCATAACGCTATACGGCGAGATCCTTAAATAAATTGAATTTGCAAACTGGTTAAAAAGCACAGAGAACTTCGTGCACTAACTTCTGCAGGAAGAAGCTCACATGGTATCGGCGGATCACTTCGCGCTGCTGGGAAACTAAGAACATATGTCTGGCGACAATTTTCAATAAAACCATAATTCAAGCTTCAACAAGCCCCACCCCCAAAAACCGTCATTAAATGACATGTTTACCGAGTGGAGCAATATGCGTATCAAACGAAAGGCAATTGAAAGTAGAATACGAAACTAAGACAAAAATTTGGAATCAAGTACAAAGTGGGCCGTCCCACCGCAAAAATCACCCCAAAACGGACATAAAGGCCGATCGGGACAGTTTGAGATTTGAGAGTAGAATACGAAACTTATATAAAAGTTTGGGATATATTCCCAGGCTGTTCCCCCACCCTAAAATTATACACCAAATGAACATGTATAAGTAACGAGACAAAATGGTACTCAAACCAAAGGTATTTGAGAAAAGAATATGAAAATTATATAAAAATTTGATTCAATTCCCGGCATGTATATCATGTATATGTATAACAAACCGAACATTATGGTGTTATAATGGAAGTTATTTGAGAGTTAAACACGAATATACATTATTTTTCAATTTGAACCATGTCGAACTTAACCTGCATATGGACAAAATATCAGTTGGACGTACATGGCCAGATCCTCTTAAAATTATACGAGGACCAAGAAAAAACATTCTTTGTAGGGTTCTTCAATGTGATACAAACGGAGTGAAAAAACGAAGACACCCCGTCCATCGGGGTGAGTATGAAAAGTAAACAAGTAAAAGCCGGGTCCCTCCACCATGAATCGCATTTGTCGAGTTCTTTGCCCAATATGTCTCTTTAGGCAATCGAAGGTTAAAAGAAAAGAATTGCTATGCTATTGGAGTTATGGTCTGTTGGGACCATAATTAAACTGAATGATGGAGTCCATAGTAGCAGTCATTGTGTTAAATTGCAGTGAATTCGGATAAGAAATGCGCCCTTAATGGACTCAAGAAGTCAGGTCGGGAGATCAAATTATATGGGATCCGTATCAGGCTATTGGCCGATTCAGACCATATTTGAAGGTCATGAGCAAAATCGAATAATAATTGCGCGTTCTAGAGCCTAAATGAGTCAAGATCCCATAACGGTTTATATGACAGCTATATCATGTTATGGACCGACTTGAACCATATTTGCACATTTCGTAACGAAACATGTCATACAAAATTTCAGCCAAATCGGAAAGGAATTGCGCCTTCTAGATGTTCAAGAAGTCAAAACCCCAGATTGGCTTATATGACAGCTATTTCAGGATATGGACTGATTTTAACTGTAATTAGTACATACCCCAGATCGTTTTATATGACACCTGTAACAGGTTAAGGACCGATTTCAACCATATTTGCACGGTTGTTGGAAGTCATTACACAACATGACAAAAAACAAGTAAAAAGGCGTTAAGTTCGGCCGGGCCGACTTTGGATACCCACCATCTCGGTTATGTATGTAAACCACCTTTCATCAAAATTCGGTGAAAATTTCATACCTTATGTTCCATATCAGTTATATCAAAATATGTTCCGATTTGGACCAAAGTACAGTGGCTATATTTAAAAATAAACCGATCTGAACCATATACGACACGGATGTCAAAAATCCTAACATAAGTCACTGTATCAAATTTCAGTGAAATCGGATTATAAATGCCCCTTTTATGGGGCTAAGACTTTAAATCGAGATATCGGTCTACATGGCGGCTGTATCCAAATCTGGACCGATTAGGGCCAAGTTGCACAAAAATGTCGAAGAGCCTAACACAAAGCACTGTCTCAAATTTCAGCGACATCGGACAATAAATGAGTCTTTTATGGCCCCAAAACCTAAAACCTAGATATCGGTCCATATGGCAGCTATATCCAAATCTGGACCGATCTGTGCGATATTGCAGAAGTATGTCAAGGGGCTTATCTTAACTCACTGTCCTAAATTTCGGCGACATCGGATAATAAATGAACATTTTATGGGCTCAAATCCTTAAATCAAGAAATCGGTCTATATGGCAGCTATATCCAAATCTGAACCGATCTGGGCCAAATTGAAGAAAGATGTCAAAGGGCCTAAGACAATTCACTGTCCCAAACTTGAGCAAAATCGGATAATAAATGTGGCTTTTATGGGCCTAAGACCTTAAATCGGAGGATCGGTCTATATGGCAGCTAAATCCAAATCTGGACCGATCTGGACCAAATTGACGAAGGATATCGAAGGGCCTAACACAACTCACTGTGTCAAATTTCAGCAAAATCGGGTAATAAATGTGGCTTTTATGGATTAAAGACCCTAAATCGTCGGATCGGTCTATATGGGGGCTATATCAAGATATAGTCCGATATAGCCCATCTTCGATCTTAACTTAACTAGATCGTCTAAGATTTTTTTTGACAATCTTTATAGGGTCGTAGATCAATATTCAGAGATTTTACAAACGAACTGATTGTATTAGTACACCCCCCATCTCATGTTGGGGGGGAGGTAAAAAATTTAAAAAAAATGTACTAAGTTGGAACGGATCGAATTTTGAGTACCCACCACCACGGGTTCTGTTAGAAATTTACACGTATTTACTCTATAAATACCTGAATTAGTATGAAGAAATCAAAAAGAGTAATGATTGGCTATTTAAGGGCTGCAAGAAGGCACATTTGGGGATTGATTTGAAAATGTGAACTGTATAATGTGCATTCTACATATTAAATTTGGAGGCCACTGCGGCACAGAGGTTATCCCGTCCGACTCTGATACTGAACACCTGGATTCGAATCCTGACGAGACCATCAAAACAATTTTTTTCAGCGGCGGTTATCCCCTTCTTGAGCTGACGACATTCTTAAGATACATTGCCATGCGAAAACTTCTCTCCAAAGAGCTGTCGCTCTGTTGGGGGGTATAAATGCGTATAGAGACTCAAGAACCCAAATTCCGGGATCGCTTTATATCACAGTTACATCTATTTATGGACCAAACTGTCAGGTCTTTGAGGTTTAAATCGTTCAAGAAGTCAAATCGAAGGATCATTTTATATGAGAGCTGTATCCAAGCCTGAACCGATATGGCCCATATGTAGTCCTCAAGGACTCAAATTTTCATGTGGATATATGTATTCTTTAAAAAGCCTCTTTTTTTCGACAAACAAACGAACAGACGACAAAAGTCGAGTTAGCTATACCGACTTGGAATGTCAAGAGAATTACGATTACTCGTAAATATATGTTCTACGTTCTTTATGGGGATGCAGATCAATATTTCTATGAAAAACTAATTTTCCTTATTCATTTACTATCCATGTTGTAAAATCGTTATACAGTTCTTGGAATGTTTGTGAGGAAGATTCTTCTAAAAATTTCCAAGTACAATAGAAATGTTCATAGAGCTATTTATACCAAAGAATTGGCTGCAAATATGCCTTTAACAAGTTTCCAGCTACCCCAATATCATACCATCGGAAGATTGAGGCAAAACAAATTATTCCTATAGTCATCGGTAGGACAAGTCGGTCGTTATTCTCTACTCGATAGTATTTCACACAATTGTTTTATTGATTGCCTTTTAGGTCGGTTTATATGTCGTTTGTATATACTTCCTAGCCTTTGTTTCATTACCATTCACATTGAATGTATTTTGTTTTTATTTTTATTACAACTTGTTGTTGTTGCCACCGAGCGAATCATGGACAGCGACAATGGCAACCAAGCGCAACATGAACAGCCACTTTCACTTTCGTGATGGCCATGGTCTTTTTTATTCCCCCTACAGCGTTTCGGCAGCACTCTTTATTATTGTTTTATTTGATTTTGGTTGTCTTTAATATCGTTAGCCATGTAATGTCCTTTTTTTCCTTTGGCCCATTTATATTGATTTCCTCTCATGTTGTCCTTTGTTTCCGTTAAAAATTAGCCTTTGTATTAAGTTTATATACCCTCTCTCAATCATCATCATCTTCATCACCTCCACCATTGAGGCTGGTGTTGGTGTTGGTGGGAGGCATACATATTATTGTCATTAGTGTTAGAGGACCCATGAGGCGCGCTGCCACCGCCATTGCCAAATAGATGGAAGAGAGCTATGTTAAGAAGGGCAAAACATGAGCCTTTCTAAAATATTTAATTGGAAATCAGCATTTGGCAAAGACATTGTCTGATTTATTTGACATCCAAAATGAATTTATTTACTGTAAAATATTTTACAATATCCGTGAAATGTTACAACACAACGTATAGAAGTATATATTTCTATAAAAATATGTAACAACAGATTTAGTAGACATTTTAACTTGCCATCCATTCACATTCCAAAGAAAATAGAAATAAGTATAAACGTGTGAAGTTCGGCCGTGTCGAACTTTGGATACCTACCACCAAGGACATAATAATCATCCTATTCTATTATAACTCCACTACTATATCCATAGTTATATGTAAAGGCTGGTTATGTATCTTATATATATAACAAGTAAAAAGGGGTTAAGTTCGGCAGGGCCGAACTTTGGACACCCACCACCTCGTGTATAAATGTAAACCACCTTTCATCAAAATCCGGTGAAAATTGCATACATTGTGTCCCATAGCCTTTGTTCAATTGTGTATAACAAAATATTGGTCATTTTAGTAACTATATCTAAAAAAAAAACCGATCTGAATCATATACAACATGGATGTCGAAAAGCCTAACATAAGTCAATGTGTCAAATTTCAGTTAAATCGGATTATAAATGCGCCTTTTGTGGGGCCAAGACTTTAAATCGAGATATTGGTCTATATGGCAGCTATATGCAAACATTGATCGACCATAGACATAGACCAAATTGCAGAAATATGTGGATTGGTTAAACACAACTTTCTGTCCCAAATTGCGGCGACATCGGACAATAAATGCGCTTTTTGTGGCCACAAAAGCTAAAACCTATAGATCGGTCTATATGGCAGCTATATCCAAATCTAGACCGATCTGTGCCATAATGCAGAAGTATATCAAGGGGCTTAACGTAACTCACTGTCCCAAATTTTGGCGACATCGGACAATAAATGTGCCTTTTATGGACCCAAGACCATAAATCGGAGGATCGGTCTATATGGCAGCTATATCCAAGTCTGGACCGATCTGAGCCAAATTGACGAAGGATGTCGAAAGGCCTTACAAAACTCACAGTCCCAAATTTCAGCAAAATCGGATAATAAATGTGGCTTTTATTGGCCTAAGACCCTAAATCGGAGGATCGGTCTATATGGCAGCTATATCCCAATCTGAACCGATCTGGGCCAAATTGACGAAGGATGTCGAAGGGCCTAACAGAACTCACTGTTCCAGATTTCAGCGAAATCGGATAATAAATGAGTCTTTTATGGGCCTAAGACCCTAAATCGGAAGATCGGTTCTATATGGCAGCTATATGCAAATCTGGACCGATCTGAGCCAAATTGACGAAGGATGTTGAAGGGCCTAATGCAACTCCCTCACCCAAATTTCAACAAAATCGGATAATAAATGTGGCTTTTATTGGCCTAAGACCCTAAATCGGCGGATCGGTCTATATGGGGGCTATATCAAGATATAGTCCGATATAGCCCATCTTCGAACTTAACCTGCTTATGGACAAAAAAAGAATCTGTGCAAAATTTCAGCTCAATATCTCTACTTTTGAAGACTGTAGCGTGATTTCAACAGACAGACGGACAGACGGACGGACATGTCTAGATCGTCTTAGATTTTTACGCTGATCAAGAATATATATACTTTATAGGGTCAGAAATGGATATTTCGATATGTTGCAAACGGAATGACAAAATGAATATACCCCCATCCTTCGGTGGTGGGTATAAAAATCAATTTGTGTTTGTAGGTTTGTTTGTTTGTGTGTTCCTTATAGGCTCAGAAATGGCTGAACCGATTTTCTTGAAATGATCCCGTGGTGAAAATAGGGTACTACATTTTTGATATATGAAGGGGGGCGGACCCTCCCCCATGTCCTAATTTTCAGAAAGGCCAGATCTTGGAGATGGGTGGTGCGATTTAAGCGAAATTTTGTGTGCTCTCATATATAACCCTAAAAATAAAAAATTAGTATCCAAATTTCGGATGGGGTACTTAGGGGGGCTGCCCCATCCTGAAACCTACCAACCATTTATTTAAACCAATCACAACAATATGGGACTCAAATGAAAGGTATTTGTGATAAGAAAACGTATCTGATATCCAATTGTCGGACCAAGTGCTAGGGGGACCACCCCAAGCCCCAAAACACCCCTAAATCGGACATATTTACCGACCATAGCAATATGGGACTCAAATGAAAGGTATTTGCGAGTAGAATACGAATCTGAAATCAAAATGTGGGACCACGTTTCTGGGGGTCCACCCCTACCCGAGCCCGATCCGCTGCGCCTTCTTTTACTTTATATATATGAAACAAAATTTTCCTAGGAATATTTATTTTCGACAATTAAAAAGCTTTTAGTGAAATACCATGCAACGAAAATAGTATATCGCTTGACTAACAGTTTAACAATATAAGTGCCTTTACCTGAATGTCATATGATCATTATTGGTCTACGAATTTAAGTTTGGATGTAAGGTGTACTCCATTCTTAAAATACTTTATTTCAGCCCGATATTCTCATGATATCTGATTTAGGGGTGTTTTCGGGGGTGAGGTGGTCTCCCAGACACTTGGCCCTGAAAAATATCAGCATCGTGCTCTTCTTTCAAATACCATTTATTTAAACCCCATATTGCCATTGGTTTAGGGGAGTTTACGGGGTGAGGCGTCCCCGAAACACATGGCCCCAAAAGAGGTTATTAAATTCGTTTTCTAATCTCAAATACCTTTCATTTGAGCCATATAGTGGCATGATTGAAAAATTGTTTCCCTTTGGGGGTGTTTTGGGAAAGGGATGATGCCCTAAATACATGGTCCTACATTTGGATATCAAATTCGTATTCTACTCCCAAATACCTTTATTTGAGCTCCATATTGCGATGGTCACTGAAAAATTGCTGTTTGTGGGGTATTTTGGGAAAGGGGTAGACCCCCAGAAATTGGTTCGGAAAATGGGTATCAATTCTTGCTCTATCGCAAAAACACCTTTTATTTAAGCTCCACATTGTCATGGTCGGTAAATATGCCCGATTTAGGGATGTTTTGGGGAGTTGGATGGTCCCCCCAAATTCAAAGCCCTGAAAATATATCAGCAACGTGCTCTATTCTCGTGTATCTATATATCATTTATTTAAACCCCATCAAATTCGTTTTCTAATCTCATTAAAACTCCTTATTGCATAAGTCTGCAAATATGTCCGGTTTGGGGTATTGGCCCTAAAAACTATGAATATTTAGTTTCACTCTCTTTAAGACCCAAATTGTCTTGGTGAGCAAATACGTCCTATTTGGAGGTTGTTATGGTGGTGGGACGTCCCCTGGACAGTAGGTCCCTAATGTTGATATCAGATACGTGGCCTACTCCCAAATACCTTTAGCTTGAGCCCCATATTTCCATAGTCGGCAAACTTGACCGGCTTGGGGGGTGTTCAGTGAGTTGGCCTTGAAAATATATATCGGTTTCGTGTTCCACTCTAAAAACCCTCTTATTTGAGCCTCATATTGCAAAAGTCAGCAAATACTTCCTATTTAGGCGGTGTTGTGGGGGTGGGTTGGCCCATAGACACTTTCCCGAATATTCATATCAGATTCGTGCTTTACTCCCAAAGACCTTTCATTTGAGCCCCATATTGCTATGGACTTACGACCCTTTGGTGGATGCTTTTGAGGAGAGGCGGCCCCCCAAACACTTGGTCCCATATTTGAATATCAGATACAAATTCTACACTCAAATACCTTTTATTAAAGCCCCATATTCCCATGGTCGGTAAATAAGTCCAGTTTGGGTGGTTTTTTGGGAAAGGGGTGGACCCCTAGAAACGTGGTCTCACATTTGGATATCAGGTTCGTATTTTACCCGCAAATACCTTTCATTTGAGTCCCATATTGCCATGGTAGGTAAATATGTCCGATTTAGGGGTGGTTTGGGGCTTGGGGTGGTCCCCCTAGCACTTGGTCCGACAATTGGATACCAGATACGTTTTCTTATCCTAAATACCATTCGTTTGAGTCCCATATTGTCGTGATTGGTCTAAATATATGTTTGGTAGGTTTAAGGGTGGGGCAGCCCCCCTAGGTACCCCATCCGAAATTTGGATATCAAATTTTTATTTTTAGGGTACTATATGAGAGCACACAAAATTTCGCTTAAATCGCACCACCCATCTCCGAGATCTGGCGTTTCTGAAAATTAGGGTAAGGGGGAGGGTCCGCCCCCCTTCAAATATCAAAAAATGTAGTACCCTATTTTCAAAACGGGATCTTTATGCACCATCCGTGAAAATTTCAAGAAAATCGGTTCAGCTTTTTCTAAGTCTATAGGGAACACATAAACAAACACAAATTGATTTTAATATATAACAAGTAAAAGCGTGCTAAGTTCGGCCGGGCCGAATCTTACATACCCTCCACCATGGATCGCATTTGCCGAGTTCTTCTCCCGGCATCTCTTCTTAGGCAAAAAAGGATATAAGAAAAGATTTGCTCTGCTATTATTATATTATTACATGTTGGAGACCTGTGTAAAATGTCAGCCAATTCGAATAAGAATTGCGCCCTTTGGGGGCTCAAGAAGTAAAATAGAGAGATCGATTTATATGGGAGCTGTATCGGGCTATAGACCGATTCAGATCATAATAAGCACCTATGTTGATGGTCATAAGAGGATCCGTAGTACATAATTTCAGGCAAATCGGATAATAATTGCGACCTCTAGAGGCTCAAGAAGTCAAGATCCCAGATCGGTTTATATGACAGCTATATCAGGTTATTAACCGATTTGAACCATATTTGGCACAGTTGTTGGATATCATAACAAAACACGTCGAGCAAAATTTCATTCCAATCGGATAAGAATTGCGCACTCCAGAGGCTCAAGAAGTCAAGACCCAAGATCGGTTTATATGGCAGCTATATCAGGTTACAAACCGATTTGAACCATACTTGGCACAATTGTTGGATATCATGACAAAACACGTCGTGCAAAATTTCATTCCAATCGGATAAGAATTGCGCACTCTAGAGGCTCAAGAAGTCAAGATCCAAGATCGGTTTATATGGCAGCTATATCAGGTTATGGACCGATTTGAAACATACTTGGCAAAGTTGTTGGATATCATAACAAAACACGTCGTGCAAAATTACATTCCAATCGGATAAGAATTGCGCACTCTAGAGGCTCAAGAAGTCAAGACCAAAGATCGGTTTATATGGCAGCTATATCAAAACATGGACCGATATGGCCCATTTACAATACCAACCGACCTACACTAATAAGAAGTATTTGTGCAAAATTTCAAGCGGCTAGCTTTACTCCTTCGGAAGTTAGCGTGCTTTCGACAGACAGACGGACGGACGGATGGACGGACGGACGGATGGACGGACGGACAGACGGACAGACGGACGGACATGGCTAGATCGACATAAAATGTCGCGACGATCAAGAATATATATACTTTATGGGGTCTCAGACGAATATTTCGAGTAGTTACAAACAGAATGACGAAATTAGTATACCCCCCATCTTATGGTGGAGGGTATAAAAAGAGTATGGACCAAACTAAAAAGTATTGTACGCCACATAACAAATTTTAACCAAATGATTCAAAATGGATGTAATCTTTGCATTTTTACAATCTTATAACCATTCACCTAATATTAGCATTTATTTATATAGAAAGAAGTATTAGACTCTTTTCTCCCTCTGCTTAGAAATGCGGCTCAAAATCACAAAGTGTCATGTTTTAATGTTACGCTACGCCTCGATAATTTCATAGAGTCCCAAAAAACCCAAATGTGTCCTATAATGCATTAATACTTTGAGCAGTGATTCTGTGCTATTGTTTCTAAGGATCCTTGTAACAGCTAATCTAATGAAGATAAACAAATCAATTCTTGTTTTGTTTCATTTTGTTTAGTCACAGACCACCATCACCACCATAGCAGCCATGGCCACCGTAACGCCAACCCAGTGAAATATTGCCGCTAGGCATATGACCTTTCCAACGTTACTATCTACAATCGCAGTGGTATAGAGGCCTCAGTTTGGTGGGTGGGTTAATGTAAAGACTGAAATACATAAATTTCGATTTGAATAAAATGGCAACGATGCCTGAAAGGATGATGTTCCAGCGGAGAAACACCATTTTCGAACTTTAACTGTATTGTTTTTGTTTTCTTTTTTTTGGAGTTGCCCTCCAAACATCTTTATATCGCTCACAGACTTTTGACAGAAAATGCCCGTTAATAATGGCTTTCGCTTTCAACCTTCGTAGCAAGTGTCCGTAGTCCTATGTTTGTGTAAAATTTCCTTGCTATGCTGTGGTAGAAGTTACGCATGAGTGTGTGTGTGGAGAGAGTGTGTGTGTGTGGAGAGAGTTTGCCCAAAAACATAACATAGACGCTTAGCATCATAATTTATGGGTTGCCTGCTGAGGCTACAAACATAGGCCTGGCTACAATAACATAAATGGCAATCAACAACAATCGTCCTGTTGGTATGATTTTAACATTACAGCATTTCAGTTTTAGGAACAGAGCTGCCAAATGGTAACATTTGTTGTGGAGATATACACTAACGGCTTGACTTAAAGTTGACGACTTCACACAAACTTTCAGACTTTCTACTTAAAAGGTGCAGTTGCCGATTAACGACTACTGGGCCGATATTGTCGTCACACAGTATTCCAATCGACTTAGTTACATTGTCCCGCAGTTTAATAGAATACCAACGCTGATTTAATCCTTGAATAAGTCAAATCAGAGTTTATTTGAATAAATATGCCATATAGACATATATTTTGATTTAATGTTTTGGGCTCATAAAATACATATTTGGTAGCCAATCTGTAGACCAGTACCGGGTGGACTGGGTCTTTAGAGATTGGATAAACCATATGCTAAGGAACAGGTGGATACATTGCGGATCCCATAACATAAATAAAGGGTGATTTTTTTGAGGTTAGGATTTTCATGCATTAGTATTTGACAGATCACGTGGGATTTCAGACATGGTGTCAAAGAGAAAGATGCTCAGTATGCTTTGACATTTCATCATGAATAGACTTACTAACGAGCAACGCTTGCAAATCATTGAATTTTATTACCAAAATCAGTGTTCGGTTCGAAATGTGTTCATTCACCGTAACGTTGCGTCCAACAGCATCTTTGAAAAAATACGGTCCAATGATTCCACCAGCGTACAAACCACACCAAACAGTGCATTTTTCGGGATGCATGGGCAGTTCTTGAACGGCTTCTGGTTGCTCTTCACTCCAAATGCGGCAATTTTGCTTATTTACGTAGCCATTCAACCAGAAATGAGCCTCATCGCTGAACAAAATTTGTCAAAATTTGAACACATTTCGAACCGAACACTGATTTTGGTAATAAAATTCAATGATTTGCAAGCGTTGCTCGTTAGTAAGTCTATTCATGATGAAATGTCAAAGCATACTGAGCATCTTTCTCCACACCATGTCTGAAATCCCACGTGATCTGTCAAATACTAATGCATGAAAATCCTAACCTCAAAAAAATCACCCTTTATAGAAAGTTGCACAACACACGCCACAGGGGGTCATTTTATCGTCACTCCAATATAAACAAGATGCTGACTGAAATAACCTATTACGGAGGCGACGGTCTTCGTTAGGGGATGTGGCAGTAAATTTGCCGCGGAACGCATGTTGGGATTCTTGGGCAAGCAAAACCAAGGTTTGGTCGCAGAGAAGTGGGAGGTCTTCCACAGGGAGGAGAAGGAGAAATTAATTATCCTTGTGGTTGGCATTGATCACGTCTCCGTGACGAGATGGCTAAGACTCAAGGCATGGTGCACTACGGTAGCAAGGTGGTCATTTTCGAGATTGGGAAGACCAGGATAGGCAGAAATCCTCATATTGAGACATCAGGCCGTGCAGTGGCAGGTGACTCAATACCGCCCAACGAATAGGAGGATAACGACGAGACAATCACCCGCTCTCCCAATATTGGAAAGACTTGGATAAGCAAAGATCCTAATACTAAAATATCAGGCAGTGCAAAGGCGAGTGACCCAACACAGCCTAACAAACAGGGACCCAAAGATGGTACCATAAACAACTCCCAAGAAGCCCATTTGCTGAAGATTTGGATGACTAAGAAAGGCAAAGATCCTAGTATTGAAATATCAGGCAGTACAGAGAATTTTAACTCAATACAGCCTAACGAAAAGGGACCCGACGACGGAACCATTACCGACTTTATGAAGATTCGGAAGACTAGACTAGGCAAAGAACATAATACGATGACATTAGGCAGTGCAGTGACAGGAAAATCAATGCAGTCTAAAGAACAGGGAGGTAATCCAGATAAACCTCCACCGGAGTGAGACTGCTACACACGCTCTAAAGGAGAAAATCACCAAGGACAAGTCTCATATTGCCTTAATTCAGGAGCCATGGACGACTCGGAACAAAGTTTCTGGACTGAACCATATCAACTACCAATTATTCTGTGCTAACACTGATACCCGCCGAGGACCTGCTTTATTTGTCATAAAAATTTGAATTATATCTTTTTCCCAGAGTTGTCAACGTCAGATGCAACAGTGGTGAGACAGGGAGACGGTGGAGCATACCTGGCATTACTTTATCTGCCTTTCCACCGTTCGACATTGCCACCCACCTAAGAGCTGCAACGACTGGTGAGAAAAGCGAGACAGACAGGAATCGAGGTATTAATAGGGTGCGATGCGAACTTTCACCACATTTCGTGGGGTTGTACAAATACAAATAAGCGGGGCCTAGCCCTGACAGAGTTCTTGAATACTAACGACCTCCTCCCTAATAGGAAGAGGTTTAAGATGTGACGATATGTTCGGAAAATCTAATCGATGCTGTTCAGGATTGGACGGTCTGCATAGAACACTCTTACTCTGACCATCGCTACATTAGGTGTAGAATAGCACGACCATCGCCGAATCCGATAAGCTTGCGAAATAAGTTGAAAACCAACTGGACAAAATTCGGAAGGCTACTCAGAAGAAGACTTGGCCAAGATAATTTAGATTGTCCAAGCATAGAAAACATTGACAAAAATGCCAACAGGATTACGACTGCACTGGTGGGGTCCTTCGAAGATAGTTGTCCTCCACGGGAAAGGAAATAGCCCAAGACAATCCCTGGTTGACCAGGGAGATTCGTAATATTGGGAAAGATGTCCGCAGACTTTTTAACAGAGCTGGTCGTTAAAAAGGTGAAGTTTATTTGGATGTGTAACACGCAGCTCAAGGATTACAATAAGATAAGCAGAGTGGCAAATCGTGCCTCCTGGAAGCTTTTCTGCGAACAGGTCGATTGCGTTAATGACGCCGCCAAATTAAGAAAGTTTCTCTCAAAAAAGTTTCGATATCTGAAAAGGTCAAATAATTTGATAGGAGACAATTGGAAGTGTCAAATTCAGGAGCGTAGTGAGAAGCCTCACAGGTGTTAGGCACTATATAGACGGGCCGTAGGCTCAAAATTGGGCCTGAATCCAAGGATAGTCCACTGGCTCAACAGAAGTGGGACTAGAACAATACTTACTTACAACTCAGTAGTTTGGTGGACTGTTATGGAGAAAAAGTGCGATATAAGGACCATACAACAGGTTAAGAGAACATGTTGTCTTGGTATAGGCTGAGCGGTGATGACCACGCCCACTAGGGCATTCGAGACTATTCTAGATGTCCGACCCATAGAAATACAGTTGAGATGACACTTGAGGTCGAGTGCGAGGCACTGCTGCCATCCGCACAGTCTTGGATTGACGGAACCCTAGTATTGCCTTCTGGAAGATCATATTATACGGATGTTGGCCTGGGGGTCTAAATTGAGAACCCAAGGACTGAGAACTGCCTGACCATAATACGGTGCTGCATGCAAAGATCCCTGCGATCACGGAATGCATTAGGTGGTGTGTTGCCAACACGAGGACGTCGAGTGTGAACATCTTTAGGGACCGTAAAATGGCTATAACAACCAGGACGGTAAGGTAAAAAACAGTCTTGCAAAATCCGCATCGTTTGGACGTCCGGCCTTGGCGGAGTAAGGGGGAATGTAAGGGCAGACGATTTGGCGATGAAGGCCAGAGGACTGCCGTCAATAAACTTGGTTAACCCGAAACCCTTCGGGTTGACGCAGTCCGAGTTAAGGGCGTGGGTGATGACACGCTTGTAACACTGTCGAACAGCGAAACAGTCTGTAGGAGAGCGAAAATCCTATGAGGTGATCCGGATTGTGAGAGGACGAGGCTTTTACTGAAAGGAAGTAAGAAGGAGGTCACTATAGTTTATGGTATCGTAAGGGTCGGTTCAAATTTGGATATAGCTCCCATATATATGTTCGTCCGATTTGGAGTAACACAGCAATAAAATGGTCATTTGTTAACCGATTCTCTCGAAATTTGGCAGGAAGGATTTTCTTATGACGCTCAATATAACCGATTAATTTCATAGAAATCGGTTAAGATTTGGATATAGCTCCCATATATATGTTCGTTCGATTTACAGTAATAACGCAATAAAATGGTCATTTGTTAACCGATTCTCTCGAAATATGGTAAGAGGTATTCTCTTATGACTTTCAATATAACTGGTGAGTAACATAAAAATCGGTTCAGATTTGGATATAGCTCCCATATATATGTTCGTCCGATTTGCAGTAATACAGCAATAAAATTGTGATTTATTGACCGATTCTCTTGAAATTTAATAAGAAGGATTTCCTTATGTTTCTCAATACTACTGGTGAATTTCATAAAAGTCGGCTCAGATTTGGATATAGCTCCTATATATATGTTCGTCCGATTTGCAGTATTACAGCAATAAAATGGTCATTTGTTAACCGATTCTCTTGAAATTTAATAAGAAGGATTTCCTTATGTTTCTCAATACTACTCATGAATTTCATAGAAGTCGGCTCAGATTTGGATATAGCTTCCCTATATATGTTCGTCCGATTTGCAGTAATAACGCAATAAAATGGTCATTTGTTAACCGATTCTCTCGAAATTTAGCAGGAAGTTTTTTTTTATGACTCCCGATATTACTGGTAAATTTCATTGAAATCAGTTCAGATTTGGATATAGCTCCCATATATATGTTCGTAAGATTTCCAGTAATGTAGCAATAAAATGGTCATTTGTTGACCCATTCTCTGGAAATTCGACTAAAAGGATTTTCTTATGACTCTCGATATAATTAGTGAATTTCATAGAAATCGGTTCAGATTTGTATATAGCTCCCATATATATGTTCGTCCGATTTCCAATAATACTGCAATAAAATGGTCACTTGTTAACCGATTCTCTCGAAATTCGACAGGAGAGATTATTTATGATTCTCGATATAATTGGTAAATTCTATAAAAATTGGTTCAAATTTGGATATAGCTCCCATAAATATGTTCGTCCGATTTGCAGTAATACCGCAATAAAATGGTCATATGTAAAACGATTCTCTTGAAATTTGGCACGAAGGATTTCTTATGATACTTTTGATATTATTGATGAATTTCATCGAAATCGAATCAAATTTAGATATAGCTCTCATATATATATCGCCCGATTTTCACTCCCACACCTATTGCAAGCGCATTTATTGACCAATCTTTCCAAAATTTTGTACAACGCTTTCCTCGACGAATTCTACAATATCTATAAAGTTTCGTCGAAATCGGTTCAGATTTAGATATAGCTCCCATGTACATGTTTGTCAGATTTTGGGGTGATATGTTGTCATTTGTCAACCGTAGTTATTATATTTTGAACATATTTGCTTTGCTCAAAATTTTATACAAGAATGTTAATAATTTATCTGGATACCATCCATCAAAATTGGTTCAGAATTAGATGTTGCCCCCTTTTTGTGTTTATAGTGTAGGTGTAGGGTATTATAAGGTCGGCACCGACCGACTTTTGCCTTTCCTTAGTTTTGTTATTGTACACTGAGGCGGCAGCCCTAGCCGACGAAGGACTCCATCCGGCCGATCCATGCGATTGATTATTGTTTTATAGTTCTAATATGCCCCCCCCCAAAAAAAAAAATGGCTACATCCCTGCTGCATATTTTTGATACGTTTTAAAAAACAAATGACAACATGAATACATCTCCTATCGTTTCGTCTTAGGTTAAACTAACTTAATTTATATTCCCTTTCAAATCAGGGCTTCGTTATTGCGTTCCCCTCACTAAAATCGCTTTGGCCTGGCAACCCCTATACCAAATATTTCTTCAAAATGCTCCTATGCTCTAAGCCTCAATGAAGAAAAATTTACATTTTCCTCAATTGTTTTTCATTAGGACACGCCAAATTTACGTAACTTCGTATTCGGATTAAAACCGTTTATGTTGCTTGCCCCTCTTCTTTTGTTTAATGCAAACTAGAAAATGTTTTGGAATATGGAAGAGCTATGGCAGCAGCCATGAATAGAAGCTGCCATTGCATGTCACGGTGGCCCGAACTCACCAACCAATCATAAACATACGCTGTCTTGCGTAAAACGGTTACGTTGTTATAAATCTTTTAAATTAACAACTTTTGCTTTATTAACACAATTTATTGGCAGCTGCTACCACCTTTTATTCTATGAATTACAACACATTTGCCTCACATTCCATGTATGTAGAACATATGGCCCCCTGAAAAAGTTGACCTTCAAATATGATTATGTGTAAGTTCAGTTGGAGTGCTATGCTTTTAGCCACATGTGTTAAAGTAAAAGCATTTTTTGGTATTTTGTACAAGGACCTCTCAGTGCAGGGGAGAAAAAAAAGGCTAGGATTTTTTTTTGTGGCATGGTAGTTTGTTAAAGAATCAACTATTGAAGTAAAATGTTACATGGAACATACATTGAAAAGCAAGTATGTACAAAAGAAGGGCAAAACCGATAAGTTTGTATCCTATGCTATAGTGAAAGTAATTCCATAATAGGTGGAAAATAACACTTAGAACAGTATGGATGATGGATGTTGTTTAAGTATCACAAAAATGAGCTGCAAGATTATAGGCCTTAACAGTAAGTGGATATGAGCAAATGATGGTAGTGAACAAGAAAGTCTAGCCACCTTTCAAAACTGAACGTATACTAGTGGCTGCTATGCCTATGTTCAAGGCATTTTATCTTCAATAATTTTTCACGCAATTTGTTTTCAGTAGTAATCAAAACTTTCTGCTTAACATAATTGTCATGGTTATTAAGTTCGAGTCCACTTTGAAGAAAAGACAACTAAAGTATTCATATATACATGACCGGCTTTTAATCTTCTTCTTTCTTTAATTGGCTATGACAGAATATTTGTTCCACTAGCCGAACGTAGAATAGCGTTCCAAGCGCCTAGATCTTCTGCGCTCATTCTAAAATCTCTGACACCAAGTTTCGAGATGTCTCCCACAACTTGATCTTTCCATCGGGCTTTTGGTTTTCCCGGTTTGCGTATACCACCGTGTTTGCCTTCAAAAGACTTCTTTGCTGGAGCATCTTCATCCATTCTGACAACATGACCTAGCCAACGCAGCCGTTGTATTTTGATGCGTGTAACTTTGCTATCGTCGTCATACAGCTCATACAGCTCGTGGTTCATACGTCACCTATATTCTCCGTTAACGCAAACTGGTCCATATATTTTACGAAGAATCTTTCTCTCAAATAATCCAAGTACTGCCTCATCTGCTTTCACAAGTACCCATGCTTCAGAACCATATAACAGCACGGGTAGTATCAGTGTCTTGTATAGTGTAATCTTCGTCTGTCGAGAGGTGGCCTTGTTTCTCAACTGCCTACTTAGTCCAAAGTAGCATCTGTTTGCCAGTATAATTCTTCGCTTTATCTCAAAACTGGTGTCATTCGTTTCGGTTACGGCGGTGCCGAGGTAGATAAAGTTACTGACTGTCTCAAAGTTGTGGTTCCCAACTTTCTCCGTGTTCTTTATTTGCTCGGTTGTGCAAGGCTTTTTGGGAGTTGAAATCATAGATTTCGTCTTATCTCCATTTACTGCCAGACCCATTTCACTGACTCTCTTTCGATTCTTTCAAAGTCAGCAGGTACTACTTCCGGTGACCGACCTATGATATCGATATCGTCGGCATAGGCGAGTAGCATGTGCTCTCTTGTGATTAGTGTGCCATATCTATTCACTTCTGCATCTCGTATAATCTTCTCCAGCGGGATATTAAAGAGATCACACGAGAGGCTGTCTCCTTGTCTGATACCTCGTTTGGTATTAAATGGTTCGGAGAGATTTTTTCCTATTCTTACTGAGGAACGCGTATCAGCAAGTGTCATCCTACAGAGTCTTATTAATTTTGCAGGGATACCAAACTCAGACATGGCTTGAAATACCTTTGAACGTAAGGGAGTATCGAAGGCGGCTTTGTAGTCAACAAAGAGGTGATAGGTGTTGATTTGTCCTTCTCGGGTCTTTTGCAGGATTTGGAGCAGTGTGAATATCTGGTCCAGAGTGGATTTACCAGGTCTAAAGCCGCATTGATAGGGCCCAATTATCTCATTGACTTTAGGTTTTAATCTTTCACACAATACGCTCGAGTGTATCTTGTATGCGATGGGGAGGTGGCTTATTCCTCTGTAGTTGGCACATTCTGTCTTGTCTCCTTTCTTGTGTACGGGACATAGTATGCTGAGGTTCCAATCATCGGGTATGCGTTCTTCTAGGCAGATTGCGTAGATAAGCTGATGCGTACGCCTTATCAGCGTGTCGCCTCCGGTCTTAAATAGTTCAGCGGGTAACCCGTCGTCTCCTGCTGCCTTGTTGTTCTGTGGACGCGCCCTGTAGCTTTCAGCTAAGCTCCCCGTGATAATAATGGACACCACACAAGTCGGAGCTCAAAGTTCCAGCCGGCTTTTAATAGGCTTATACAAATAATAGCAAATCGCATTAAGTTGGGCAGGAACGAACTTTGGATATACATCTACACGAATATATATATATATATATATAAATCACTTTACCACTGTATTGGGGTCTAGCATTTATCACTGTGCCATATTTCATAGGCAGCAACATCAAAAAATTGCCCGGTCTTGACTATATTCGGCAGGGTTCTCGAGAGGCCTAACACATTTAACTATTCTTAACTTCAACCAAATCGGCTTTATGGGACCAAGGCCTTAAGTTTGGAGATCGGTATACATATATCGCATCTATATCCAAATATGGATATCGGTAGGCGTAGCATACCTGACAGGGCTCTTTATATCCGAAATCGGGCAAAAAACACTTTTTTTGGACTAAAACCCGAAATCGTGAGTTCAGTATATGCGAGGGCTATATGAAGATCCGATCCGATATAGCCCATCTTCCAAATTAACCTGCCTTTAGGCAAATAAATGAAAACCTGCTAGCTAGCCGAATCCTGGGTAGCCAATTGAGGCCTATAGGGGCTCAAGAAGTCAAATCCGGCAATCGGATTATATAGGACCAATAAAAGTTTATAAACCGATTCGGGTCATACTGGGAACGAAAGTTGGAAGTCTGAGTGGAAGTCCTTGTGCCAACTTTTAGCCAAATCCGATGAAAGCTGAGGCGTCTACGGCCAAAATCGGGTATCGGTTTTTATGGGGGCTACATTAGTTTACAGACTGTTTCGTATCACAGTCGGCGTTAGAAGTCAAAATAGAAGTCCTTATGCCAAATTTCAATAAAATAAGGTGAAAATTGAGACTTCCAGAGTTTTAAAACCATTTCGGTTCATATTTTGGATATAGCAGCCCCATATACCGATCTCTCGTTTTATGGTTTTGGGCCCATAAAAGGCGCATTTATTGTCCGATTTCACCGAAATTTGGGACAGTGAGTTGATTTAGAATACTCAATGTCCTTCCTTAATTCGGCTCAGATCGGTTCAGAGGTGCATAAAGCTGCCATATAGATTGATTTCTCGATTTTAGGTATTGGGCCCATAAAAGTTGCATTTGTTGCCCGATTTTGCCGAAATTTGGGACAGTGAGTTGTGTTAGGCCCCTTGGAACCTTTTTTCCAATTTGGCTCAAATCGGTACAGATTTGTAGATAGCTGTCATATAGACCGATCTCTCTATTTAAGGTCTTGGGGCCATAAAAAGCGCATTAGTTGTCCGATTTTGCAGAAATTTGGGATAGTGAGTTGTGTTAGGCCCCTTGGAACCTTTATTCCAATTTTGTTCAAATCAATACAGATTTGTGGACATCTGCCATATAGACCGATCTCTCGATTTAATGTCTTGGCCCCATAAAAAGCGCATTGGTTGTCCAATTTTGCCGAAATTTGGGACAGTGAGATGTGTAAGGCCCCTTGAAACCTTTTTATACCCACCACCGTAGGATAGGGGGTATATTAATTTACTCATTCCGTTTGAAACACATCGAAATATCAATTTCCAATCCCACAAAGTATATATATAGCGGATCGTCGTAAAATTTTAAAACGAATTAACGATGTCCGTGTGTCTGTCCGTCCGTCTGTTGTAATCACTCTAGAGCCTTCAAAAATTGAGATATTGTGCTGAAATTTGGCACAGATACGTCTTTTTGATGTACTCTGGTTACGTTTTAGAACGGGCCAAATCGGACCATATTTGGATGTAGCTGCTATATAGACCGATTTTCCTATAAAAGGTCTAATGCCCATAAAACTATATTTTTTATCTGATTTTGCTAAAATTTGAAACAGTAAGTAGGTTAAGTCCTCCCAACATCCGACCTAGATATGGTTCTGATCGGACTATTTTTAGATATAGCTGCCATATAGACCGATCACCGGATAAGGGGTCTGAAGGCCATAATAGCATTATTTATAAACCGATTTTGCTGAAATTTGAAACAGTGGGTTATTTTAAGCCTCCCGAAATCTGATCTAAATATGGTTCAGATTTGACTATATTTAGATATAGCTGTCATATAGACCGATCTCCCGATAAAGGGTCTGAAGGCGATAAAAGTTTTATTTATTACCCGATTTCGCTAGAATTTAAAAAAGGTAGTTTTTTTAAGCCTCCCGATAACTGGCCCAAATATGGTTCAGATCAGACTGTATTTAGATATAGCTTTCATATAGATCCATGTCCGATAAAGGGTCTGAAGGACATAAAAGCTTTATTTATTACCAAATTTCGCTGAAATTTGCAACAGTGGATTATTTCAAGCCTCCCGACATCTGACCAAAATATTGTTTAGATCGGACTGTATTTAGATATAGCTGTCATATAGACCGATCTATCGATAAAGGGTTTGAAGGCCATAAAAGATTTATATATTACCCGATTTCGCTGAAATTTAAAACAAATTGTTATTTAAAGCCTCCTGACAACTGACCTAAACATGGTTCATATCGGTCCACATTTAGATATAGCTGTCATATAGACCGATCTCCCGATAAAGGGTCTGAAGGCCATAAAGCTTTATTTATTACCCGATTTCGCTGAAATTTAAAACGACATCTGACCAAAATATTGTTTAGATCGGACTATATTTTAATATAGCTGTCATATAGACCGATCTCCCGATAAAGGGTCTTAAGGCCATAAAAGCTTTGATTATTACCCGATTTCGCTGAAATTTGAAAAAGTGAGTTATTTTTAGTCTCCTGGTACTAGACCTACAAATGGTTGAGATCGGACTATATATAGATATAGCTGCCATATAGACCGATCTCCTGATAATGGCTCTCAAGCCAATAAAAGCTTTATTTATTACCCGATTTCGTTAAAATTTGAAACAGTAAGTAGGTTAAGACCTCCCAACATCCGACCCTATTATGGTTCTGATCGGACTGTATTTAGATATAGGAGCCATATAGATCGATCTGCCGATAAGGGGTCTGAAGCCCGTAAAAGCTTTATTTATTACCCAATTTCGCTGAAATTTTAAACAGTGAGTTTTTCTGAGCCCCACGATATCCGACCTTAATATGGTTCAGATCGGTTCATAATTGGATATATCTGCCAAAATAGAATAGTGACATATATTGGATTGCCCAAAAAGTAATTGCGGATTTTTTAAAGGAAAGTAAATGAATTTTTAATAAAACTTAGAATGAACTTTAATCAAATATATTTTTTTTACACTTTTTTTCTAAAGCAAGCTAAAAGTTACAGCTGATAACTGACAGAAGAAAGAATGCCACTACAGAGTCACAAGCTGTGAAAAAATTTGTCAACGCCGACTATATGAAAAATCCGCAATTACTTTTTGGGCAACCCAATATATTAGGCCATTAAAGTCCGTGCCGAATTTGGGTGCTTAAGTTATCCAATTTTTACCGGATTGTGACGAAATGGAGTGTACATATATACCCGAGGTGGTGGGTATCCAAAGTTTGGCCCGGCTGAACATAACAGCTTTTTACTTGTTTTTTGCTTCTTATTACATTTGGTTAATTTTTACAAGGGACATATTAGGGAAACAAAAATTGGCCTGAACTTTGTCAATTATAAACCCATCTGATCACTCAGAACCTTTACTTGCCATCCAACATTCCTTATGTCGCACGAGAATACTTAACAGATGACATAGTTCACATATCTTTATGTTTCTCTAAAGATGAAGATTGAATGTATCACAATTGTCACAAAAGTCTTTAATTCGTTAAGTAATCCAAACAAGTTATTTAATTAAGTAAGCAATTTGGTAGGTTGGACATACCTGATCTCCTTTAAAATGTTTCACTTTCAGGTGTTTTTCTTTCTTTTGTTTCAAAATATTTGTTTTTTGTTACTCCCGTAACTCTTCTTGTCTCTCTCATTCTCATTCTCACACTCCCTCAACCTCTTTCCCTCTCGCACTGGGTTATTTTATTTTACGGTTGCCATACCACTTCAAGGATGAATGATTTTCAATGGTTGGCAAGGTGTTAAATAAATTACCTTAAATGAGCAATCTACGTCAAATGTCGCCCTTAGTTATGCAAGTTTGTGGCATAAAGTCACAGATACGTACCACAGATTGCTGCCCCTCAAATGGCAATGGCAAAGGCAAAGGCAAAGATGAAGCTGTACTCGTAGAAAGAAAGCTGTGTGAAAAATATTTATACAAGGTTTATAATTTAAGCAAAAGATGTAATCAAAACTAATTCGATTTAAATGTTTGTGGGGACAATATCTTTAGAGTCTGATGTTGGTGTCATTATGTGGTCTATTATATTGCAAATTACGATTACGCACAGGAGATTAATTAGTAGAGAGACCACACTTGAAGTATGACCAAAGGAAATGGATAATGCGAAATTTCAAACGGACATTGGAAATAGGGATAATTTAAGTTAAGTTAAGAACAAACAGGTTGTTTATCGAAAAGCTAGTGAGAAGTGTTAAAATTTCATAACACATTTGTTTAAAGAAAAACTCAAACTACATTAAAAGTCTCTGAATGAGAACTGTACGATACCTTGTTTTGCAGTATAATAGTATTTGAACAAAAAAGAGATTATTACAGCAGGCCATTATTTTGTACATCAAAAAATTCCCATTTTTGTCTCTTTCTAATATGGCCATAGCATCAGCAATCACAGTGGCTTTTATGAACGCTCGCTCATCTAGAAAATTGCAAGAAATATATTATGGTCTCTATCTCAATACCCTTTCATTTTAGCCATATTGACAAAATGTAGCTGACATGCTATTATGCTATTAAATGAAATATATTCCCGACAAATGCACATCGTTCCCAACAAATTCATCACTAACTATTTTTAAGCACAAAAGCCGCAGGAAAAAATATTAAATGAATGATGCAGTGAAAGTGTGAATTAAAATATGGCAAATATGGCAAAAAAAAAGGCGAACAAAGCAGAGGCGGCGCAAATATGAATGACCCAATGGCATATTTTAAATACAAAATTCATGTGGATTTATATAAAAACTCATGGATGCTGCCATTACCCGCAGTGGAATGAATGCTTGACTATTTTCATTTGTATTTATTTGCATCACCCTCTCCCGGCAATATGTGGTGTTTAATTGCCAGTGCCGCTGATAATTTACGTTGCCAATGGGATTCTTCTAATTATCCGATTGGGATTTTTGGTAATGTCTCCGTTACTTTCGATTGTACCCACCAACTGTATTTGAATGTCTTTGAAAGACAGTGGCAATGACAATTACAAGAGACACCCAAACACTGAGATCCGCATGTCTACCTTTGACTCTGAAACCTGAGTTCAAAACCCGACGAGAACATTCGAACAAAAATTCCAGCGGTGGTTATCCCTCCGAGAAAATGAAGTGGAAACTGCGGAGGATATAGACATAATGGGCAAGTAGATCACGAAGGCCCTGAATGACTCGCTTGTGTAAGCATATCTCAGTGCCAATCCAAGGGACAAACAATGACAGCCATGATGGATCTCAGAACTGGTTCGCCTAAGGAAGGGCTGCAGGAAATTCAACAACAAGACGAAAGCCACAAGGGCACCACACAATTGCGACGTCTATAAGGCTGAGCTTAGAAAATACAAGGGCGAGCTGAGAAAGGCAAATAACAAATCCTGGGTGGAATTCGGTAGCTTCGTGGAGGATACATCTGAGGCCTTTAGGCTAAGGAAGATCCTACCCTCGAAACCCATAACTGTGGGATATATTCAGAAGTCAGAGAATGTATAAAAATGTCTAGTTGTACACATTTCCCGGGAAACTCTCCAAGAGACAACGTGGCACCAGAAGAGGTTGTCAGTGATATGAATTCATGTGTGGTTATTGGGGGAATTGTGTCTTAGCTGAAACTCCTTTGGGCGATAAAGTGTTTCGAGCTCCTTAGGTCGTCGGGCCGTGATGATGTGTCACCTGTTGCATTTCAAGCTTTGTCTTAAAGACTGGTTCCTTGGCTTAGGGAGAAATACCTGTGCGATGGAGAGACACAAAGGTCATGTTCATTCCAATAGTAGGAAAACTTTACCACACGAAAAAGAAAGATTTTTGTCCTAATAATATGTCATCCTTTATACTGAAGGCTCTAGAGTGATTGATAGTAACACATCTCAGAGAAAAGATCCCTGGTGATCGACTTTGACGTCCTAGTCGCGTACAAAGAGAGTTCTCTCGCTGTCAAGGAATATACAATGGTAGCATTTCCCGACATTAAAGTTGGTTTCAATAATGTAAAACCGACGTCAGTCATGAAAGAGCTGGAATTTTTAGACATCCACAGTACCGTAGGAGAATTTCAATCACTTTTTTTAAACCTCTTTAGAACGCAATTTTTATACAATTTGGCTGGAATTTAGCATGAGGGACTTTTTTTTGACTTGGCCTCTGCACCTCCGTAACCGAAACGAGTGGCAGCAGTTTTGAGATAAAGCGAAGAATAATACTGGCAAACAGATGCTACTTTGGATTAGGTAAGCAGTAAGCCCACCTCTTGACAGACGAAGATTACTCTATACAAGACACTGATACTACCCGTGTTTTTATATGCTTCTGAGGCGTGGGTACTTGTGAAAGCAGATGTCGTCATAACGGCAGTCTGTGGTACACTCGGTGTAGTTCTTACAATATGAGGTGATGTCACTCTGGTGATGATGCCTTTATAGATGATGTCTTCGCAGTTGTCTTTAAAGATGATGTCCTTGCAAATGGCGTCCCTGCAGATGTCATTAAATGTGCTGCTGTAGTTGACACGCCAGCAGATGTGGATTCCCTTGGTAGTGTGTCATCTCTTTCTTCATTGCCTTCTTCGGCTAAGGCGGTTCTCAAAGATACAGGAAAGGAATCTAACTTTTGTTTAGCATTGCTGCCTTCTCTTGCTTCTCAAAAAAATCGAAGGACCTGAACACAAAAACCTTGTATTTTGCCAGCACTAATGACTACTATAGCTTCTCAAAGTAGCAGCTAAACATCTCACTTTTAGAGGCCACTTCGATTGAAATGTGATATAAAACTTGCGATTGAAACTTGTTATTCGCTCCATCCTCTTATCTTCTCACGTATATAAGACTGTCGGTCCATGTTATTTTATGGACAAAGTACAGATTTTTCGGTCGATAATTTTGGCACACACTCGTTTTTGACCTACAGACTAAGCTTATTTCAATCGGAAGAAATCGATCGGAACCATATTTAGGTCGGATGTCAGAAGGCTTAAAATAATCCACAAATTTAAATTTCAGCGAAATCGGGTAATAAATAAAGCTTTTATGGTCTTCAGACCCTTTATCGGGAGATTGGTCTATATGGCAGCTATATCTAAATATGGACCGATCCAATCCATATTTTCGTCAGATGTCTGGAGGCTTAAAACAACCCACTCTTGCAAATTTCAGCGAAATCGGATAAAAAATAAAACTTTTATTGGCTTCAGACCCCTTATCGGCAGATCGGTCTATATGGTAGATATGTCCAAATATAGTCCGATCAGAACCATAGTTACTTCAGATGTCGGGAAGCTTCAAATAACCCACTGTTGCAAATTTCAGCAAAATCGGGAAATAAATTTAGCTTTTATGGTTTTCAGACCCTTTATCGGGAGATCGGTCTATATGGTAGCTATATCTAAATGTAGTCCGATTGCAACCATATTATGGTCAGATGTCGGGAGGCTTAAAATAACCCACCATTTTAAATTTCAGCGAAATCGGTTAATAAATAAAGCTTTTATGGCCTTCAGACCCTATATCGGGAGATCGGTCTATATGGCAGCTATATCTAAATATGGACCGATTCAATCCATATTTTCCTCAGATGTCGGGAGGCTTAAAACAACCCACTCTTGCAAATTTCAGCGAAATTGGGTAATAAATAAAGCTTTTATGGGCTTCAGACCCTTTAGCGGGAGATCGGTCTATATGGCAGTTATATCTAAATATAGTCCGATCTGAACCATATTTAGATCAGATGTCGGGAAGCTTCAAATAACCCACTGTTGCAAATTTCAGCAAAATCGGGTAATATATTTAGCTTTTATGGTTTTCAGACCCTTTATCGGGAGATCGGTCTATATGGCAGCTATATCTAAATATAGTCCGATCTGAACCATATTTAGGTCAGATGTCAGGAGGCTTAGAACAACCCACTCTTGCGAATTTCCGCGAAATCGGGTAATAAATAAAGCTTTTATGGGCTTCAGACCCTTTAGCGGGAGATCGGTCTATATGGCAGCTATATCCAAATATGGTCCGATCAGAACCATAGTTACTTCAGATGTTGGGAAGCTTTAAATAACCCACTGTTGCAAACTTCAACGAAATCGGGTATTAAATAAAGCTTTTATGGGCTTCAGACCCTTTATCGGGAGATCGGTCTATATGGTAGGTATATCCAAATATAGTCCGATCAGAACCATATTTACGTCAGATGTCGGGAAACCCTAAACTTCTAAAATTTCAGCAAAATCGGATGAAAAATAAAGTTTTTATGGGCATAAGACCCTTTATCGGAAAATCGGTCGTTATAGCAGGTATGTCCATATATGGTCCGATTTGGCCCGTTGAAGAATTTAACCAGTGTGCATCAAAAATAAGTATTTGTACCAAATTTCAGCTCAATATCTCAATTTTTGAAGGCTCTAAAGTGATTACAACAGACGGACGGACGGTTTACCCCGGCAAACGTTAACTGCCTGTGGCAACGCTGGCAATGATCCTACGTAATAACAATGAAAGCCAAAACGAATCATGGCCCAAATAGACGATCTCTGCGGAGAAAGTATGAATTTTCTTTTTGAAAAATTGACGATGTGGAAAATAGCAAAAAAAAAAATAATTATATACGATTGAGAAAAGAAATGGTCACGTAGGCGGCATTGGGTCGTTATATGCAAGCACTTGTCCATACGGTCAAAAACGCCAAAAAGCTTGAAAATAAACATGATGCTCATTCTTCTTCGCTATATGAAGAAGATGACGCCTATGGCGACGTTGTCTGCTGAGTTAAAGCGGATGGCGATGATGCTAACAGACAATGGCGATCCAGAAAGCAATTGCAAGAAAAACAGAAAATGAAAAAAAAAAATCGCCAACATCTAGAGCATGTTTTTTTAAGAAAGAATTTGTTTTCTTTATTATTTTTTCTCATTTTTATCTAAATATAAAAAAATACATTCAGTGTTTTTATTTTTTTTTTCTTCAGCTTGGTTAAACAGTTGTTCTGGTGTGTTATCGTTGAAATGTTATGAAAAGAAAGTGATTCAATTTGAATGGAGCATTACAAAAATGATAGAATAGAAAAACAAAATTATTTTTAACTTAATTTTAACATGAAAAACGTGAGTGTTTCTTCATACATTCTCATACTCAGATGCTACAAGACATAGGGGCCCTCCCCTTCCCATGTTGCGAGTTGTGGTTGTTTAGTCACCGAAAAGTCTTTTGCCCAATTCCATCATGCGATGATTACGGCACACCCTCAAGGCATCGGCTTTCTTCAAGACAGCGGCCACCGTGGAGTTGACATCGACCAGTTGGGATAAAAAGTCTTCATAGGCCGACTTGACATTGGCGGGAAGGGTACCAATTTTAACACGCTTCAAGGTCTGCACTATGCCCTCAGCCCAGCCAGACTCGATGGCAAATTCGGAAATCCATGGCACCGAAGGTAGAACACCACATATGGTCTGCATACCCAAAAACCACAGCTCTGATAATTCCATCCAGTGCTCCTTGTAGGCTATGGACACCACCAAGGCTGTGGGATCATTGGACTCATCGATGTTATAGGCATCCCATAGAAAACGAATGGTGGCCGTGATGTAGCGACAAATGGAAAAGTCATTCTGTTTTACTTTCTTGGATTGTTGCTTCAGCAACAGCAAGCCCAGAACTGCCAAGTTGCCATGCATAACCAGATTATCGGGAGTATCCTTAAGTTCGGGCAAATTTTCATAGACAAATTTGAAAATGCTGGCAAATACGGGACCATCTTCGGCCAACTTGGGTTCCAATACCGTCAGATTCATCAGAATGTTGCACAGGGCGCAGATGGCTCCCCTAGCCACTTTCATTTCGGCTAATTGCTCGACAGTGGGTTTGGGATCCGGTTCATTCATGCGCTTCAATCGTTCGGCCCTGGGAATGGGAGGGCGCTTGTAGTGGGCTATGCTGAAGTAGAACTCTATCTGCTGCAAGAAGACCTCATCTTGCTTGGTGCTGAAAATCACCTTGCGGGCCTCATCTTCCACCACCAAGTGGCACAGGGCGGGCAACATGACACGCAAAATATCCACAGGGGCCTCGGTGTCTTTGGGTCCTGCCCGCCACTCTTTGAGATCATTGAAGGACTCATTGGTAATCTTGAACATGAAGGGCAAAAGCTTGTAGATGGCGGGTCTCATGGCGGTGGTCTCTTGGGCCAACCAGGCGGACAAAACACGAACAGTGAATTTGATGAAATTTCGCTCACTGGGATTGGTGCTATCCTTGATCTTATCGTTGGAGACACGTGTCAAAACTGCCAATACCTGATTGAAGGCAAACTTGAGAGCGGTATAGGTAGTCTGTTTCTCTTTGGCATCCAAATCCAGCTGATCCTTGCCCATGTATTCGATGCAATGCTCCAAGATAATGAAGCAACATTGTATGAGAGGGGCATTGCGGAAAGTGGCCTCCAATTTCTTCTCATCCATCTGCATTCTCACCTCAATGGCTGCCATTTGCAAGATGAGCAAATAGAACTGCTTTTCATCACACATGAAGGCCCATTGAATGCCCAAGACCTGAAGAATGGTGGATATCAAATGAAGAGTGGGATCACGTTGCTTGGGACCAATTTTACTTTTCAAAATATCGCTGCATCCCTTGAACAAGCTCTCCGGCCAAATCTCCCCCTCCAGGGAGTTGTAGATAATCTCACGCTTACAAGTCTTCAAAATGGCCGACAAGATTTTGCACAATTCATATTTTCGCTCACTGTGTTCCGTCTCCATGTCCAGGGCAATGCGTTGAATCAAGGCATGGAAAGGCTTGGGATCATCTGTCCAAGAGGCTTTGCCAAACTTCTTTACCAACAACACTATTAAATGCAAGGCCTCATCGGTTTGGAAACTTTGGGCCGAATAAATCTGAGACATCTTGGGTATGGCTCCCATGGTCATCAGAGCATTTTGTCCAGGTTCATGTTCGGCGATGAATTTCAAACAGCTATAGGCCTCGCTGACCACAATCAGATTGTCATCACAGTCATCATCATCGGCTTGCTCCACAATCTCCAGCAGGGTGGGTATGACATCCAATAAATCTTTGTGGGTGGCCAACTCGGCTTCCTGACAGAAACATGTGAGTATGGACAGGGCCACACTTTTGTACACCAGCGGTGGGCAATCGTTGGGCAAATCTTTGCCATTCAATAACTTCTTGAGGAAATTGAAGCCAATGGCCTCGAACAGCAGCTTTTTGGCCTCCGAATTGCATTCTTTGCCCTTAACCAATTTGGTGACCATGAAGAGTGCTGCAAACTTTTCTGAATCACTCTTTGTTGCCTTCAGCATGGTGGCGCATTTTTTCACGGGTTCTGGTACAGCTGCCATTTTCGTCTCAAATATTTCAGCCAATTGATCACTTTTTCTTCAATCAATTACCGATTCTATTGAATCATAAGAATAATTTCCAATTATTAAATTTTGTATTACTTATTGGTTGGTATGTATCTATTAATCTGCTTCTATATGTATATATATATAGCTATCTATATATAGCTTCTTCACACACACACACACTCACGCTAACACACTTCACACGTTCGGCTTTTCTTCTTGTGATTTTTCGCTTAGAGATCTTTACTTGCCGACTTTTACTCCCGTACTGAAAAAGTTTTCATTTCATCGGAAAATTCATCCCAAACACGTATGAGAATTTTCCTTCACTCTTTCTTTTTTTTTTTTTTGTATAAATATCATTTCATTAAACAACGAGAAGCCGGTGCATTTTCCAATCGCCAACACAAACACACACGCACACACATTCACACGCAACTCTGTGAATGAGTACTCACTACGTGGAAATGTTTTCTCATTCAAGTGAGCATGATTTTCCCCCAAACGAAAAGATTTTCCCCCATTGCTGCTTTGGTTGAGTATCTATGCGTTGGCCGGTGTGGGCCCGTCTTCTCCTACAGTAATTTTACTGTGCACACAACCATTGAATTCACTTGGTCGAATGCGTCATCTCTCTTTCTCTTTCTGAGATCTTCTTATATGCTGTACCAAAATGTCTATATGGCATCTAGAGATGCCATGCTCTAATAATTGTGAATAATTAAGGATAATAATTTATTTCTATTTCAACTGTGTGTTTAAGGGTGAGATGTTGTAAGAGTATACGAATAATTGGAAAATAAATTTCTCCTGAATAAAAGTGAAATCAATAAACAGTGGTATTAAAAAAGTAGAAACAATTAAAACGAGTAAAAAGGCATTAAGTTCGGCCGGGCCAAACTTTGGATACCCACCACCTCGGGTATATATGTAAACCGCCTTTCATCAAAATTCGGTGAAAAATTCATAACTTATGTCCCATATCAGCTATATTAAAATATGTTCCGATTTGGACCAAATACTAATAAGTACAGCAGATATATCTAAAAACAAGTAAAAAGGCGTTAAGTTCGGCCGGGCCGAACTTTGGATACCCACCACCTCGGGTATATATGTAAACCACCTTTCATCAAAATTCGGTGAAAATTTCATACCTTATACTCATATACCTCATACCGATCTGAACTATATACGACACGCATGTCGAAAAGCCGAACATAATACACTGTGTCAAATTTCAGTGAAATCGGATTATAAATGCGCCTTTTATGGGGCCAAGACTTTAAATCGAGATATCGGTCTACATGGCAGCTATATCCAAATCTGGACCGATTTGGGCAAAATTTAAGTTGCATAAACATGTCGAAGAGCCTAACACAAAGCACTGTCCCAAATTTCGGCGAAATCGGACAATAAATGCCTCTTTTATGGGCCCTAAACCTTAAATCCAGAGATCGGTCTATATGGCAGCTATATTCAAATCTGAACCGATCTGGGCAAAATTGAAGAAGGACGTCGAAGAGCCTAACCAAACTCACTGTCTCAAATTTCAGCGACATCGGACAATAAATGCGTCTTTTATGGCCCCAAAACCTAAAACCTAGATATCGGTCTATATGGCAGCTATATCCAAATCTGGACCGATCTGTGCGATATTGCAGAAGTATGTCAAGGGGCTTAACTTAACTCATTGTTCCAAATTTCGGGGACATCGGGCAATAAATGAGCATTTTATAGGCCCAAAACCATAAATCAAGAAAACGGTCTATATGGCAGCTATATCCAAATTTGACCCGATCTGGACCAAATTGAAGAAATGCGGCAAAGGGCCTAACACATCTCTCTGTCCCAAATTTCAACAAAATCGGATAATGAATGTGGCTATAATGGGCCTTACACCATAAATCGGAGGATCGGTCTATATGGCAGTTATATCCAAATCTGGACCGATCTGTGCGATATTGCAAAAGTTTGTCTAGGGGCTCAATTTAACTCACTGTCCCGAATTTCGGCGACATCGGACAATGAATGAGCATTTTATGGGCCCAAAACTTTAAATCAGGAAATCGTTCTATATGGCAGCTATATCCAAATTTGAACCGAACTGGGCCAAATTGAAGACGGATGTCGAAGGGCCTAAGACAACTCACTATCCTAAACTTCAGCAAAATCGTATAATAAATGTGGCTTTTATGGGCTTAAGACCCTAAATCGGAGGATCGGTCTATATGGCAGCTTTATCCAAATCTGGACCGATCTGGGCCAAATTGAAGAAGGATGTCGATGGACCTAACACAGTTCGCTGTCTCGAATTTCATTAAAATCGGATAATAAATATGGCTTTTGTGGGCCTAAGACCCGAAATCGGAGGATCGGTCTATACGGCAGCTATATCCAAATCTGAACCGATCTGGGCCAAATTGAAGACAGATTTCGAAGGGCCGAAGGGCAACTCCCTGTCCCAAATTTCATCAAAATCGGATAATAAATTTGGCTTTTGTGGGCCTAAGACCCTAAATCGGAGGATCGGTCTATATGGCAGCTATATCCAAATCTGGACCGATCTGGGCCAAATTGACGAAAGATGTCGATGGGCCCAGCACAATTCACTGTCCCGAATTTCATCAAAATCGGATAATAAATTTGGCTTTTGTGGGCCTAAGACCCTAAATCGGAGAATCGGTCTATATGGCAGCTATATCCAAATCTGGACCGATCTCATCCAAATTAACGAAGGAAGTCGAAGGGCCTAACACATATCCCTGTCCCAAATTTCAGCAAAATCGGATAATATATGTGGCTTTTGTGGGCCTAAGACCCTAAATCGGAGGATCGGTCTATATGGCAGCTTTATCCAAATCTGTACCGATCTGATCCAAATTAACGAAGGAAGTCGAAGGGCCTAACACATATCCCTGTCCCAAATTTCAGCGAAATCGGATAATAAATGTGGCTTTTATGGGCCTTAGACCCTAAATCGGAGGATCGGTCTATATGGCAGCTATATCCAAATCTGGACCGATCTGAGCCAAATTGACGAAGGATGCCGAAGGGCCTAACACAATACACTGCCCCAAATTTCGGCAAAATCGGATAGTAAATCTGGCTTTTATGGGCCTAAGACCCTAAATCGGCGGATCGGTCTATATTGGGGCTATATCAATATATAGTCCGATATAGCGCATCTTCGAACTTAACCTGCTTATGGACAAAAAAAGAATCTGTGCGAAATTTCAGCTCAATATCTCTATTTTTAAAGACTGTAGCGTGATTTCAACGGACAGACGGACAGACGGACGGACATGTCTAGATCGTCTTAGATTTTTACGCTGATCAAGAATATATACACTTTATAGGGTCGGAAATGCATATTTCGATGTGTTTCAAACGGAATGACAAAATGAATATACCCCCATCCTTCAGTGGTGGGTATAAAAACGTGCTATGTTCAGCAAGATAGAATCTTATATTCTCTTTACCATTCATGGCATATGTCAATTTCTTTGCTTGCAACTCACGATACAAAATGTTAATGAAATCGGCCAGTTCAAACGCCTTATAAAGTTTTAAGACCTAGATCCAAATGTGGTCCGATTCAGACCATACTTGACACGAATGTCGAAGGGTCGATCACTACTCTTGGTACCATATTTCAACGAAATAGTGTAATAAATACGCTTGTTCTGGGCTAAATCCCTTAAATTGGATAGATTTAGAACGATGTGGCCCCTAATAGGAAGCTAAACAACAAATCAAATGCAGTGTTTACACAGCCTATTGAAATATTGATCTCCGACCCTTAAAGTATCTATATTCTTGATCGTCTCGACATTCTGAGTCAATCTAGCCATGTCCGACCCTCCGTCTGTTGAAATCATGATAGCGGTCGAACGCATATAGCTAGCCGCTTGAAATTTTGCTCAGATACTTAATATTGATGTAGGTTTGAGAATTGCAAATGGGCCATATATTTTCAGATTAATATATATATCTCCCATATTAACTTATCTTTCGATTTGAATTCTTGAGACCCTGGAAGCAGTATGTTATGTCCGATTTGGCTGAAATTTTGCACGCGGTGTTCTGTTACGACTTTTAACAAATGTGCCAAGTACGGTTCAAATCAGTCTATGACCTGATATAGCTCTCATATAAACCGATCTGCCGATTTGACTTCTTGAGCCCTTACAAGCCGCAATTTTTTCCGATTTGCCTGAAATTTTGTATGTAGTGTTATGTAATGACTTTCAACAACAGTACTTAGTAAAGTCCAAATCGGTCTATAACCTCGTATAGCTCCCATATAAACCGATCTGTCGTTGTTGGGTCTATACGGAACCGACAATTAAACTTACAAACATATAAATAAGCACGTAAGACCGAAGTAAGTTCGGCTGGGCCGAATGCCCTCCACCTTGGATCGCATTTGTCGCGATATCAAACAAAGAATATTGAATAAGAACTGTTATGCTATTGGAACTATATCAAGTCATAGTCCGATTCGGACCATAAATTAATTGAATGTTGAACATTGTAGAAGTCATTGGTAAAATTTCAGTCTATTCGGATTAGAATTGCGCCTTGTAGGGGCTCAAGAAGCAAACTCGTGAGACTGTCAAGGTACTTTTTGAAATCTGTCCTTACCCTCTGAGGCACACATTTAGCCCAGTCTGACCGAATGACCTACCTACACGGGGCTTGTCGGATTCCGTTTTGATGCCGTTCCCCAACTGCAACAAAACATTTCAATTGAACGTTGATTCCCGAAGGCAATTAGTCTGTATCGGTCTCGATACCAGTCTGCATCGTCACAAACTAGAGGAAACCCTGGAAATTCTGCAAGAATATCGGAGTTTACTGATGGTCGTCCATTGACTATCCCACTCCAATTATTCCTAGGTATGCAGCCCTGTTCTTCTCCCTTGCCGACAACTGCCATCACCGAACTGTCACTAGCGACATTATCAAAGGTTCTTGGACCCATTTTACTGTTAGGTGACCGCAGCCTTTTGGCTGACTGCGGTGCAGTTTCCGAATCTAGACGTGTAGTCTTTGGAACAGCCTGTGCCGCGAATCCCTGAGCCCAATTTACGGAGTCTCTCTCCCTATTAGTGAGAGTCTTACGATCTTTCGCATCCAGTCTCTCTCTCTCTCTCTCTATTATTCCTTAAAGAGCGTGTTGCTTTGCCGGGGTAGGCAGATGGTTCAGGCAAATTATAGGCATGCGAAGAAAGAATAGGTTCGACCTTGTCCTTAAGACTCGAACCAGGTGTCTTCGTCAAAAGCCCCTGTTGACCAGTTGGTTGTCGGCTAGTGGAGCCTGGAGTAGCCGCTTCACCAGTCGAGGTTTCAGTAGCAGACAACATGCTACGGCCTGATATCACCACCGCAGCTGTTGGAGTCCATTCTAAGCCTAATACCGGGCTTTAGATCTGCTACTGCTGCTGCACTGGAAACAGACGCAGATCATCAACCGCCTAATGGATAACACTATCATAGCTATTTTTGTTTGATTTAAAATTCTTTTCCAAAAATAATGGCTTATTACGAGTTACGAAAAAATTCTTCCGGAGCGAAACCAATGACTTCCGGTTTGGTCTTCAACAACTTGGGTAGATCCAATAGCATAGCAATTCCTATCCATTATCCTTTGTTTGCCTACAAAGCAGGATTCACTGAATAAGGTTAAGCCAAGCGATCAGCCGATATACTTTTTTTTTAATATTTGACAGTACTTGGCATTGAGGATGTCAACTTGTTCTCTTTTTACATTCATTCTTTGTTTACGTTTTCTCCTATATGATGACATTTTCAATCGTCAGATTTGACATCCTTAATGATGTTTATGGGGCCTATCCACTTTCTGTTTTTACATGTGACCTAACCTTCTATTAGTGAATCCTGCCTACAAAGAGATATCGGGCAAAGAAGTTTACGAATGAGATTCATTGTGGAGAGTATATAGGATTCGGCCTGGTCAAACTTAGCACGGTTTTACTTGTTACATAAAAGAATATTGCATTGTGGTCCGATCTAACCTTATTAGGGCCTAAGACCTAACATTTGGAGATCGGTCTATATGGCATCTACATATAAGGTCTGATACAACCAACTTAGTACGAATGTCGAAGGGTCCAACTATACACCAAATTTTAAGGAAATTGTATAAAAAATCCGCCTATTCTGGGTTGAATATTTTAAGACTGGTATGGAAGCTACATCAAAACATAGTCCGATGTAGCCCATTTTCGAACTTAACCTGCCTATGGTAAATAATTATCTGTGCAAAATTTCAGCTATCAATTTTAAAGACTGTTGCGTGATTTCAATAGCCAAACGGAAAGACGGACAGACAAACGGACATGGCCAGATCGTTTTATGATTAAACGAGGATCCAGAGTTCGGCCCGGCCCTACCATATTTGCATGTCTGTTCATAGGAAAGGCGGACTATGTGAGCCTTCCCGCGCAGCAATATATTTAGCAGAAGCAAATCACTCCAACAATTGCCGTGCCTGTACCGGAAAATGCATCCTTTTAGCAATTTAATTGCAATGGTCTTCAAGGTAAAATCTATTGTTGTATTGATCAGTCCAAAGAACAGAAAAGTTGCAGCGACATGGAAGCAAAGCTGACAAGCATCTGCAGCTTGAGCAGTGGTCGCGGTAACAATGTACTGCGTAAGGATTGCATAGGAAGTAAAGGTGATCCCCCTTCCATGCAGCTTATGTATATTCTGCTCTCGCTTGAGGCTATTGGTACTTTTTTGAGTCAAATATTTTTTAAGAACATTGGACTTTATTTGACTGAACTGTCGAGGAGTTAAGTGCAACTCTTGTGTCGAGAAACGTACGGTCCCTATAGTACAGCAGTGCAATGACAAACCATTGCCCACTTCATGGAAACAGTCGCAATATCCGTACTTGGATACCAAAAGCCTCCTCCAAGGAACCATGGTACTCTCAGGAATGTCAAAAAGCTACTGAAGCGAAGAATGCGGTATACAGAGCAACAGGGTAGGCAAAGGAGAGGTATCGGGACTTTATTTGACTGAACTGTCGAGGAGTTTAGTGCAACTCATTGTTCCAAATGTCAGTGATATAAGGACAAAAATATGCTGTTTATAAGCTCAAAGGACGGAAAGAGTATTTGAGCATATGATGGCTGTACCAAACGGACGGACATGGCAAAATCTATTTTAAATGTAATGACGGTCAACAATGTGTGTGCCAATAATTCATAATATATAATAATTCTCCCATACTATGGTCAAGAGCAAAATTTCTGTTCAAATTATTTTTAAAAAATTATATTGTACATTGGCAACCCTGTCCAAATAATTGTTTATAATTAGCTTTTGGAAATGGAAATAAAACATTTCTCAACAACAACACATCCCCACCCATGGAACATTGGCATACGTGTGCATATCGTTCCAAAGCTGTAAACATTCGTTAAGATATTCCAATTCGTGTCGAGCTTGTTATTGTAAATGATTGCAACACTTTCCATTCCTTCTTTTTGTTTAGATTTTTTCATATCAAGATATTTGTTGTTGTTTTTTTTCCGAAACATTGGGGAATTTCTAAAAATATACTCGTCATTTGGATGGATATTTCTTTCATTGCAATTCAGTGTTTGGTAATCATAGTGAAAGCAAAATTTTATGCATGCAGAGATTTAGAAAAAAAAAAAATCATCGAGTATTCATGATGCCACTGATTGGATGTATTGCCATGTGCGCTACAATTCAAACGCATAAGTTCGTTGACTTTGTACTCGTGTCACGAATTCACTCACTAGATCACTTGCTCACCCAGTGGCTTATTCACGCACTCAACTGTCTTCCTATTTCTATAATACGAAATCACGCCCAGCCACACGCACATGCACTCAGAGAGCTAGATGGACGGACGGCAGGGTCTATGCATCACTGATCTAAATTTAGCAGCCATGAGTTCGACTACACGTATGCATGTAAAAACACATTCAGACACACAAAGGCTCTTGCCCACATGTATGCCTAACTGAAATGTATAGCATGTGCGAGATGGTATTAGGTGCATTCAAGTGTGCTCATAGTAGATTGCAAAGTAAATTTGTATGTTGTTGCGTTTCCAATGTGTAAGTATTTACATATGAAGGGACGAGTACACACCTTTTGAGCGCGTGCATGTGCTAAGTGTTAAAATGTTGAATTGTGTTTCATTGCAGGTCAATGTTACAAAATGTGTTGTACTTCACTTCTTCCACCCCACTAGAAAGGGATAGCGAGAGAGGAAATATTTGCATGGCCAAACTCATCAAATGTGAGAATTAGAAATTATCATGATTTTCTTACCCAAGTCTAAAGTGTTATTCAAAAGTTCCTTACAATTTCTTAGGCTATTAGAATTATTTGATAATATTCTAAATTAAGTCTAATAAGAAATTTTCTTTGTCTTTAGAGCATGGGTTACCAGTTATAGGGGGATAAGAGAATGTATTATGTATTAATAAATAACCTTATGGGTCCTCAACTTTATTCTTGTAGAACCTATATTAGTGTAGTATAAGGGATATGATTTTCAATAAGTACAAATTATGTAAGTACTAGCTGACCCGGGCCCGCTCCGCTGCGCCTTCTCTTACTTTATATGGAACAAAATTTTAATTGGAATATTTTTTTCGACAATGAAAGAGCTTTTAGTGAAATACCATGCTACGAAAATAGTGTACCGCTTGACTAACAGTTTAAGAATATAAGTGCCTTTACCAGAATCCCATATGATCTTTATTGGTCTACGAATTTAAGTTTGGATGTAAGGTTTACTCCATTCTTAAAATACTTTATTTCAGCCAGATATTCTCATGATATCTGATTTAGGTGGTGAGGTGGTCCCCCAGATACTTGGCCCTGAAAAATATCAGCATAGTGCTATTTTCTCAAATACCACTTATTTAAACCCCATTTTGCCATTGGTTTAAGGGGAGTTTACGTGATGAGGCGTCCCCCAAACACATGGCCCCGAAATTGGTTATCAAATTTGTTTTCTAATCTCAAATACCTTTGATTTGAGCCACATATTGGCATGGTCGAAAAATTTTTACCCTTTGGGGGGTGTTTTGGGGAAGGGTTAATGCCCTTAATACATGGTCCTATATACTATTATTTGAGCCCCATATTGCGATGGTCACTGAAAAATTGCTGTTTGTGGGGTATTTTGGGAAAGGGGTAGACCCCCAGAGAATTGGTCCCGAAAATGGGTAGCAATTCTTGCTCTACCCCCCAATACCTTGTATTTAAGCTCCACATTGACATAGTAGGTAAATATGCCCGATTTAGGGGTGTTTTGGGGATTGGGGTGGTCCCCACACATTGCAAATGCAAATTTTGCCCATGAACATTCCACTAAGGAACAGGGGCAAACTTCTCACATATCAATGAGTGGAGTCCGATTCAAGTTTTTAAACTCAATGATAAGGGGCCTCCTTTTTATAGCCGAGTACAAACGGCGTGCCGCAGTGCGACACCTCTTGGGAGAGAAGTTTTACATGGCATAGTACCTCATAAATGTTGCCAGCATAAGGTGGAGAAAATCACCGTTGAAAATTTTTTCTGATGGTCTCGTCAGGATTCGAACCCAGGCGTTCAGCGTCATAGGCGGACATGCTAACCTCTGCGCTACGGTGGCCTCCAACATTATCCAAGATGGTCCCCAACATTAAGCCCTGAAAATATATCAGCAACGTGGTCTATTCTCATATATCTATATATAATTTATTTGAAACGTATTGCCATTGGCCTCAAAAATTGATAACAAATTGTTTTCTAATCTCATTTAAACTCCTTATTGCAAAAGTCAGCAAATATGTCCGGTTTGGGGTATTGGCCATAAAAACAAAAAATATTTAGTTCCACTCTCTTTACTCACCATATTGTCTTGGTGGGTAAATATGTCCTATTTGGGGGTTGTTATGGTTATGGGACGTCTCCTAGAGAGTTGGTCCCTAATTTTGATATCAGATACGTGGTCTACTTCCAAATGCCTTTAATTTGAGCCCCAAATTTCCATAGTCGGCTAACATGACCGGCTTGGGGGATGGGCGGCTACTCAGTGAGTTGGAATTGAAAAATTATATAGGATTCGTGTTATTTTCGAAAATCCCTCTTATTTGAGCCTTATATTGCAATAGTCAGCAAATTCGTCCGATTTGGGTGGTGTTGTGGGGGTGGCGTGGCCCCACATATGTTTGGGGGGTGTTTTGGGGAAGGGGTGGACCCCCAGAAACGTGGTCCCACATTTGGATATCAGATTCGTATCCTACTCACAAATACCTTTCATTTGAGTCCCATATTGCCATGGTCGGTAAATATGCCCGATTTAGGGGTGTTTTGGGGCTTGGGGTTTTCCCCCTAGTACTTGGTCCGACAATTGGATATCAGATACGTTTTCTTATCCAAATTACCTTTCATTAGAGTCCCATATTGTTGTGATTGGTGTAAATATATGTTTGGTAGGTTTAAGGGTGGGGCAGCCCCCCTAGGTACCCCATTCGAAATTTGGATACCAAATTTTTATTTTTAGGGTACTATATGAGGGCACACAAAATTTCGCTTAAATCGCACCACCCATCTCCGAGATCTGGCGTTTCTGAAAACTAGGGTAAGGGGGAGGGTCCGCCAGGAATTCCGAAGGCTGAGGAATGTTCAGTCGCCTCCAGGGTCAACCTAAGGTCCCACAAACTTTAAGTGATAACACAAGTTAATTAGAGTCGAGGTTTGACAATAAGGTGACTTTATTGGTATAATTCTATGTTACAACCTACTTGTATTATACATGTATGTGACAATGTAGCTTAGGGTGAGTTGGCTGTCGTCTTCGGCTCCTGCTTAAGAGTGCTGGGATGTAGAAGTGTCTTTTGGAGGGTCGTTGGATTTAGCTCTGAGGAGAGGCCTTCGCAAATTTTGGGCCCCTTATTGTTGCTTTTGGTAGGTGCCGTTGCTGACAGCAGGCCATTTATAGTTGTTCGGGAACTTTTGGTGGGCGTTGAGGCGGACTCCGTAGGTGTAATTTCGACGGTGAGGCCTTCGCAAGTTAATGGCCCTCTTTGTGCTTTTGGTCGATGCATTTGCCAACGGCAATTATAATTGATCGCGAACTTTCGGTGCGCGTTGAGGAGGGTTCGTTGGTGTAATCTCGTCGGATAGGCCTTCGCTTGTGGTCGGTGCGGTTACAGGCTGCAGTCGGAAAACTGGTCGGCGGATACCATGACGATGTCTTATGTTTCTGTGGTAGGGAAATGCAGGTGCGATCTATACCCATAAAAATATAATTTACATTCGAGATTTCATGTATGGCCGCGGCAATGTCTACGGGATAAACTATCTTTAGAAGGGACGCATTCGTGACAACAACTATCTACGTCCGGAACCAACGAAAACAGACTGATTTGGAATTATCGCCAGCATTGGAAAAAATGCAAAGAATAAAATAAACACCCAATATCATGGCCACACTTATTGGTCTCTACATTGATTGCCTGTATAACTCAATGGCGGAGATGTCGTGGGTATACGAGTCGTACATAGCCGGTAAATGTAAGTAGCGGGAAATGAAGAATAACTATGTTCGGGCCTATGTAATTCGTCACGTTATAACTTTTTGCAATATTTAACAAAAACAAGTAAATAGGCGTTATATTCGGCCGGGCTGAACTTTGGATACCTATCACCTCGGATATATATCTAAACCGCCTTTCATCGTAATCCGATAAAAATGCATAATTTATGCATACAAAGCACCTATATCGAAATATGGTCCGACCTGGACCGATCTGGGCCAAATAGAAGAAGAATGTCGAAGGGCCTAATACAACTCACCTCCTCAGTTTCGGCGAAATCGGACAAAAAATGCGCCTGTCTTGGGCCTTTTAATAGAGATATTTACCTATTTGGCAGCTATATTCAAATCTGGACAACTCTGGGCCAAAATTGAAGAAGAATGTCGAAAGGCCTTACACAACTCACTGCCTCAAATTTCAGCGAAATCGGATAATAAATGCGTCTTTTATGGGCCCAGAACTTTAAATCGAGAGATCGGTCTATATGGCAGCTATATCCAAATCTGAACTGATCTGGGCCAAATAGAAGAAGAATGTCGAAGGGCCTAACACAACTCACTGTCCTCAGTTACGGCGAAATCGGACAAAAAATGCGCCTTTTTTGGGCCTTAAAATCGAGAGATCTACCTATTTGGCAGCTATATTCAAATCTTGACCACTCTGGGCAAAATTGAAGAAGAATGTCGAAGGGCTTAACACAACTCAGTGTCCTAAATTTCAGCGAAATCGGACAATAAATGCGCCTTTTATGGACACAAGACCTTAAATCGAGAGATCGGTCTATATGACGGCTATATCCAAATCTGGACATAATCGGATAATCAATGTGGCTTTTATGGGCGTAAGACCTTCATTCGCAGATAGGTCTATATAGGGGCTAATTAAGATATAGTCCAATATAGTCTATCTTCGAACTTAACCTGCCTATGGACAAAAGAAGAATCTATGCAAAGCCTCCCCAGTCCAATCTCCATTACCCATTATTTTCTAAACTCCATTTTAAGATGTAGCAAAACACACCGGGGCCAGCTAGTTTAGTTTAAATTTTCCCAGCAAACATTTTTGAGTGCAAAACAATCTTCCGTGAATCTTCTAGATGAAGGCTACTATCTCGGGCGAGCCCGTCTAAGAGTCGTACACAATTGGCCAGACGTGAGGAATTGTTTCCTCCAGACAACTCTTCTGGAAGAGTGTTTCGCGAATCTCCCATATGAGTTGGGTAAGTCAGAAGAGTCTTGGTCGTTTTTGAAATGTGGAATAACATAATTCAATACAAGGCATTCATAGGGACGATTATTAAGCAATGGGTTGTAAGAGAACTGTTGCGAAGAGTTCCTAAAACATCCGCATACGCAATGGGTAGCCCAAAGATATTGTAGAAGAGGGTTTCGCGACCCATAAGGAAGACAATTGTATAACATTTTTCCAGAAGATTGTTTATTGCAGGGTGGGGATGAGCGCTCTTCCAAAACTTTGAAAAATGTTTGTAGGGTATATTTATGTTTGCTTTATTCACTAACAATGTGAGTACATTTCACTAATTAATTGATAGAATATCTAGTCCATCTATTTGAAAAAGAGTCCCTAAGGACTAATCATTATAAAATTGGTTGACCAAATTGATAATATGGAAGGGAACATTGTGAAGGCATAGATAATCTGTTTACATACATTTTGACATAGGCAAATTCTTATAGGAAGGAATTTGACGTCTATAAACATTATAATGTTAAAGTATAGTAAAAGCTCTATTAATACTAAATAGGACGAAGAGAAAGAAGTTGATTGAGTACAGAACTTCTCTAAACAAAAAACAAACAATTTTATAGCAACACACGTATTTTAACCGATCATAGAAATATTTTGGGAGTGATCGAACTATTGCTCTGGTCACGAACGATTGATGATTAAGTTTGTTTTTGGCAAATAAGAGTAAATTGCAACAAGTTAAGGAATTTTACTATCCGAAATATGAAGTACTGTCTATCGTCTTAAATAGAAGACTTAAAAAATGCTTGGCGGTAAAAAAACGGCTTGCAGTCTACAACATTTACATATAATATACCCACCACCATAGGATGGAAGTATGGTAATCTAGTCATTCCGTTTGTAACACCTCGAAATATTCATCTAAGACCCCATAAAGTACATATATTCTTGATCGTCTCGACGAGTTGTCTGAGTCGATCTAGCCATGTCCGTCCGTCCGTCTGTCGAAATCATGATAGCAATCGAATGCATAAAACTGCCGCTGGAAATTTTCCATAAGTACTTACTTTTGATGCAGGTCTTTGGAGATTACAAATGGGCAATATCGGTTCAGATTTTGATATAGCTCCCATATAAACCGATCTCCCGATTTGACTTCTTAAGCCCCTGGAAGGCGCAACTTTTGTGCGAGTTGATTGAAATTTTGTATGTAATGTTCTGTTATGACTTCCAACAACTGTGCCAAGTACGGTTGAAATCGGTCTATGACCTGATTAGCTCCCATATTAACCGATCGCCCGATTTGATTTCTTGGGCGCTTACAAACCGCAATTTTTGTTATGACTTTCAATATATGCGACCCTAAAAAGAATTTGCGACTTAACGTTGTCCGTGTGTCTATCCGCATTTCCGTCCATCTGTTGTAATCACTCTACAACCTTAAAAAACTGAGATATTGAACTGAAATTTCGTTTTTTGCAACACGCAGGTTAAGTTCTTGAAAGGGACAAATCGGACCATATTTGGATATACCTGTCATGTAGACCGATTTGCCGATTAAGGGTCTGAAGACCATAAAAGCTTTGCTTATTACCCGATTCCGCTGAAATTTGAAACAGTAAGTTGATTGAAGCCTCCCGAAATTCGACTTATATATGCTTCATATCTGACCATATTTGAATATAGCTGCCATATAGACCGATCTGCTAATAAAGGGTCTAAAGCCCATAAAAGCTTTATTTATTAACAGATTTCGCTGAAATTTCAAACAGTGAGCTATTTTCAGCCTCTTGACATCGTCCTCAAATAAATATCGGGCTATATTTAGATATAGCTTCCATATAGACCGATCTGCCGATTAAGGGTTTGAAGCCTATAAAAATTTTATTTTTCACCCAATATCGTTAAAATTTGAAACAGTGAATTGCTTAAAGCCTCCCGTCTCTGACACAAATAAAGTTCGGATAGGACCAAATTTAGATAAAGTTCCCATAAAGACAGATTTGCCAATAAAGGTTTATTACTCGATTTCGCTGAAATCTGAAACAGTATTTTTTTTTACTCACATCACACCCAAATATGATTAAGCTTGGATTAAATTTAAATATAGATGCCATATAGACCAATCAACCTGGTAAAGGTCTGAAGCCCATAAAAGCTGCATTTATTTTCCGATTTCGTTGGAATTTGAATCAGTTTGAAACCTCCCGATATTCGATACAAATATAGTTCAGATCGGATTATATTTAGATATAGCTGAACCGACCGATTCAGGGTCGAAAGCCCATAAAAGCTTTATTTAGTACCCCGTTCCGCTGAAATTTGGGACAGTCAGTTGCTTTAAGCCCCCTGATCTGCCGTTAAATGTTCTAAATCCCAGCAAATCTTTATTTATTACCTGATTCCACTGAAATTAGAAACAGTCAGTTGCTTTAAGCCTCCCTCCCAACATCCGATCTAAATATGGTTCAGGTCGTTCTTTATTCAAATTAACTGCCATATAGATCGATCTGCCTATTAAGGGTTTTAAGCCTATAGAAACTGCATTTACTACCCGATATCGCTGGCATTTCACACAGTGACTTGTATTAGGCCTCCCGTCATCCGACCTACATATGGTTCAGATCGGACTATACTCAGACGTAGCTGTCATATAGGCCGCTGTTTCAATTCAGGGGGTTAATCCCATGAAAAGCGTATTTGTTGCCAGATTTTGATGAAAATGTGACTTGTTTAAAAGTTCTCGGGGCCTGAATGAAATATAATAAAGGGTGATTTTTTTGAGGTTAGGATTTTCATGCATTGGTATTTGACAGATCACGTGGGATTTCAGACATGGTGTCAAAGAGAAAGATGCTCAGTATGCTTTGACATTTCATCATGAATAGACTTACTAACGAGCAACGCTTGCAAATCATTGAATTTTATTACCAAAATCAGTGTTCGGTTCGAAATGTGTTCATTCACCGTAACGTTGCGTCCAACAGCATCTTTGAAAAAATACGGTCCAATGATTCCACCAGCGTACAAACCACACCAAACAGTGCATTTTTCGGGATGCATGGGCAGTTCTTGAACGGCTTCTGGTTGCTCTTCACTCCAAATGCGGCAATTTTGCTTATTTACGTAGCCATTCAACCAGAAATGAGCCTCATCGCTGAACAAAATTTGTCAAAATTTGAACACATTTCGAACCGAACACTGATTTTGGTAATAAAATTCAATGATTTGCAAGCGTTGCTCGTTAGTAAGTCTATTCATGATGAAATGTCAAAGCATACTGAGCATCTTTTTCTTTGACACCATGTCTGAAATCCCACGTGATCTGTCAAATACTAATGCATAAATATCCTAACCTCAAAAAAATCACCCTTTATATACCAGCCCCCATTTGCATATTACTATGGATATGGTAGTGGAGTTGTTACAAAGAAGATGGTTAATTAATCCGTTGTGTTGGGTTTTCATATGTTCGGCACGGATAAACTTATCACGATTTTATACCCACCAACATAGGATGGGTGTATACTAATCTAGTCATTCCGTTTGTAACACCTTCGGTTAAGACCCCATCAAGTATATATATTCTTGATCGCCTCGACGCTCTGAGTTGATCTTGCCATATCCGTCCGTCCATCTGTCTGTCGAAAGAACATTAGCGGTCGAACGCGTAAATCTGCTTGAAATTTTGCACAAATACTCAATATTGACAAAGGTCGTTAGAGATTGCAAATGTGCAATATTGGTTCTGATTTATATATAGCTCCCATATAAACTGATCTCCCAATTTGACTTCTTGAGCCCTTGCAAGCCGCAGTTTTTGTCTGATTTGGCTGAAATATTGCATGTAGTGTTCTGTAACGACTTCCAACAACTATTCCAAGTACGGTTCACATCGGTCTATAACCTGATTTAGCTTCCATACAAACCGATCTCACGATTTAATTTCTTGAGCCTTTACAAGTCGCAATTTTTTTCAGGTTTGGCTGAAATTTTCTACGTAATTTTCTGTGATGACAAAATCTGTGCAAAGTACGGCGAAAATCGGTATATCTCCCGATATAGCTCCCATATAAACTGATTTTCCGATTTGATTTCCTGAGTACTTACAAACCGCAATTTTCATCTGATTTGGCTGAAATTTTGCATGGGGTGTTCTGTTACGACTTCCAGCATCTGTGCCAAATACGGTTTACATCGGTCTATTAACTGATATAGCTCCCATATAATACGATCTCCCGATTTGTCTTCTTGATCCCTTACAAGCCGCAATTTTTTATCGAATTTGTCCAAAATTTTCCCATGGTCTTCCTGTAAGACTTTCAACAACTGTGCCAAGTATGGTCTACATCGGTCTATTACCTGATATAGTTCCCATATAAACCAATCTCCAGATTTGACTTCTTCAGCCCCTGGAAGCCGCAATTTTTGTCCGATTGCTTGTAGTGTTCTGTTATGGCTTTCAAAAACTGCGCAAAGTACGTCGCGAATCGGTAAATATCTTGATATAGCTCCCATGTAAACCAGTCTCATCCATGAGACATCCTTAGACAGAAGTTTGCTATGCAGTATAAAATTATGCACTAAGCAGAATCCATAGCGGTGGGTTCCCAAGATTCGGCCCGGCTTTTTTTGCTACTTGTTATACCCTCCACTATAGCATGAGGGTATACTGATTTCGTAATTCCATGAAAT